>NC_056732.1:235218250-235450750 GCF_019279795.1 Protopterus annectens | reverse complement strand
TATCATCATCATCCTCAATCCCCTTTCTTCCATTTTTCTACATGGGGTTGGGGTTATGTCAGCTATCACCATCTCTCTCAATTCAGTGCCTCTCTCCTACCTTCTTCAACAGTCATGCCTGAATGTTGCAGTTCTTCTCTCACCCATCCATCTCTTTGCTGGATGTCCTTTGTTTCCTCTTGCCTTCTTCCTGTAGGTCCCAAATCTTCTTCACCAGATTGTCTTCTGCTTTTCAGCATATGCGCCTGAACCACCGTAATCTATTTTCGTTGACCTTCCCTGCAATTGAAGCTACTCTGGCTTCTTCTCTGATGTCCTTCTTTCTTTGCCTGTCCCACAGTGTACATCCTACCACCCATCAAAGGCACTTCATCTCCATCACCTCTAGCTTCCTCAACTCCTCTGCCTTTACTGCCCATGTTTCTGAAAATCATACAGTGGCACTGGTCACACCACTGTTTTATACACTTTACTTTTCAGCTTCTTTTGGATTATTCTGTCACACACTACCTCTGACACTCTGTGCCAGATGGGTGCAGGGCCCCTCTGATTTTAGCTTTGACCTCCTCAGTCAGACTTTCCTTTTCCTAAACCACCCCTTCAGACACTTGAAGCCGTTAACTTGTTCCACTATTTTTCCTTCAATCTCAATTTTCAGCTTCTTCTGATTCCCTCCATTTGCTGCCATTACAACTGCCTTATCTGTACTCAGTTTCATCCCATATGCCTTCATGTGCTTTCACTTTAGCATTTATTCCCCTGGTCTTTGCTGAAGTTCTTGGTCAGAGTCTGCCTGCAATGCCACATCATCTGCATAAAGCAACTTTGTTTATCTGCTCTCTCCAATATTTTTCCACACATAGTCAATCACCAGTACAGAGCTGAACCCTAGGCACACTCACTCCCACTGCGAACCTTACTGTGTGACTGAACACTGTTCATGCTTTAGTCTTTGGGTCCTTGTACATAGCCTGTACTAATTCTACCAATGTTTCTGTGACTTTGAACCACCACAGGACTGCCCAAATTATCTTTCTTGGGACCTTGTCATACGCTTTCTCCAAGTTTAGGAATGCCTAGCTAGACTCTTCCCTCATCTCTAGCTTCTTCTCAACTATCTGTCACACTGCAAACATTGGGTCAGTTGTACTGCATCTGAACCGCTCATCTTCCATCTTACTTTCTGCTACTCTGCGTATTCATTTATCAATCACCCTACCCAGAACTTTCATGCAATGTGACAGGTGTTTGATACCTCTGTATTGTTCACAGTTGTGAATGCCTTCTTTGTTCTTGCACACTGGCACTAACATGCTTATTCTCCACTCATCTGAGATACGCCTTTCTCTTCATACTGCTATGACTACTCTCAGAAGCCATTTCTCCTTCACCTTATCCAACATCTTGATCATATCTCCTGTGACTTCATCTGAACCTGCTGCTTTCCTTAACTTCATTTTCCTTTGGGTTGTTCTTACTTTTTCTAGTGTGGGCTTCTCTCTTCTTTCATCATAGGCTGTGTCTGGTGCAGTACAGCTTCTCTGAGGTTTTCTTCATTTAGAAGGTTCTGGAAGTACTCTTTCCATCTGCCTTTGATGTGCTGTGAGCAGATGAGCAGGTTGTTGCTGGCATTCCTTGTGAAGGGTATCTGACTAACTTCTTTATCTTTCTGTCTTTGCCTTGCAGCCTTATAGAGTTTCTTTGTGTCATCTACCGAGTCACTTTCTTGAAGCTGGTAGAGTGCCTCTGATGCCTTGTTCTTTGCTATTGCAACTCATCTCTTAGTCTGTTTGTTAGCCAAATATTCCTTCTTTGCCTGGGCCACCTGTTCTATATTCCACTTTTTCCTGCATTTCTTCTCTGTTTTAAGGACTTCATACAATTCTGCATACCACCACCAACTTTCCTTTATGTACCTTATTTCGATACCTGGCTCAGCCACATAACTGTTCTGTAGTCCTCACACATGCTGTTTTGAAGCACTGCCATTGTTCTTCAGCTCCACCTGTTTCCTCTGCTTCCTGAGGAGTTAGATCCCAGAGTAATTCCTTGAACTCTTCTGCTTTCTCTTTCCAGCCAGGTTCCAGGTCTTCAGTCTAGTCTCTGTTAACCTTAGAGCCTTATCTGACCACTGCTTGAACCTGACTGCGGCAGCCAGTACCTTATGCTTTGGGCCAACTCTTTCACTGGGGATGACTTTGTAATCATTGATTCAATCCCAGTGCTCTTTCCTTACTAGGAGGAAGTCTACCTGAATACCATGTTGCCCAGTCTTGTATGTGATCTTGTAACTGTCTCTTTTACTAAAACACATGTTGGCCACCATCAAGCCACTTGCCAGACAGAAATCTAAAATGGTCTCTCCTTCTTTATTCCTGTTGCCCCACCCACATGGACCCAGGCAGTCTTCGTATCCTGTCCTGTCTGTCCCTAGATGTGCATTCAGGTCACCCATTATCAACACTGAGTCATGTTTTCCTGCTTGAGCTAGAAGATCCTGCAACTGCTGTCTGAATTCAATCTCTTCCCCACTATCGCAACACTGCTGTGGTCTATAGGCTGAGATCATATGAATAGTGTCCTATCCTTACACTGGAGTCTGATTTCCATGAATCTATCACCAATTCTGATGACATCCCTCTCTGTTCTCTGAAGCCTCTTCCTCATTGCAATTCCCACACCATTTCTATTTGTCCTCCTCCTGTGTAGTAGGCCCTTGACCCCACAGCATACACTTTTTTCATTTCACTCCCTAGATAACTTGGTAGAGCAACAGTATGAATCACTCTGCTGCACTATTTGGTTCCAGCAAGCAGTTCTAGGGAAGCACACATGGCTGATTAGCATTAGCTGTGCCCCTAGGCTGCCACATTTGCATGTGGCCTTTGCCAGTGAGACTAGTGTCAGCTGCAGACTGAAGCATTTTTCCTTCTGTAGTGCTATGCTGCTCTCTGTAGCAGATCACATTGAGCAAACCTCTCTAAAACAGGCTTGTGCATTGAGGCTTTGGTTTCTGAATCCTGGCTAATGTTGGCATAAATTTAAAAGCAACAGATGGTGCATTAAGACAGTAAGAAGAAATGTATGCATTTTGTAAGTTTCTGTTCAAGACTGGCTACATTGCATAGTTTGATTTGCAAGATTAAATACATACTCATTAGCTATCATGATTTTCAATCTTTTTATTTCAGATATTCTTAAAACATGATGTATAATCTTATTTCAAGATTTGTGGAAGTAGAATTATTTTACATTTTGCCAAGATGGTAATTTTGTACTAACAAAGGTTTACTTGAGCAGTACACTAAATACATTTCAGGATTGAACCAGGAGCACTGTTAAGTAATTAACTTCCTGAGTTAGACAGAACTGTGGGAATCAAATGCAGGAGTTTAGGATGAAACTTGTTAGTAGGAGATAATAGTCTAAACTGTCTGAAGTAAAATATCACGCACACACACACACACACACACACACACACACACTCATGCATATAGGTATAAAGCTCAAGAAACAAGGAGAGATATAATGTTGCTTAGGTTATAAGATATATAGCAATATATATGAAGTATCTTCTTTTGGCTTTTCCCAGTTAGGGGTCGCCACAGCAGAACTCTGGTCCGCTAATGTTTGGCAGTAGATTTTTTATGGGTGCTGAGGTGCCAACTCGACACCCAACCTTCAACGAATGCACGCCCATTCTATGCATGTCTTTTGAATGCCACTTGACTGCAGGGAGGACATGCAGACACCACACAGAAGGCGCTCCAGCCGAGAATTGAATGGAAGAACCTCTTGCTGTGAGGCAACAACGCTACCGCTGCACCACCACGGCTAGCAATATATATGAAGTATAATGTTTGTTAATGTTAATTTAATACAGTTTGATTACTTTTGTATAAATGTAAATTTGCCTATGTCACAAGTGTAAAGGTGTTTAAAAAAGTAAAAAAGAAACAAGGAGAAACTGGGATTTTTAAGGAGAATAACAATAATCATACAGAGTATTATAGTCATAAAGTAGCAGAAATTATTCTAAGAACTAAGCTAACATGGGAATGGAAAAAGAAGATTCTGATGATAGTGATGCCTACAATTAGAGATACAGACAATAGGGAAGAAGGGGTTGGAATTTATCGGAGAAAAATGGCAAAGGAACAAAGGTATTGGGAGCAAATAATTAGAGAGAGAAAGATAATAGAATGGGAAGACACCAAGAACTTATTTGGGCTGCAGTTTAGAGATTGCCTTCCCTATCGAGGATTGATACCAGAGTAAAGGCAAAGAGAAAGAAATAAGGGGGCTTAAATGAAAGACTAGCACTGGTAGAGATTTTAGTAGAATCTAGAACAGAAGTAGCCATTAAGAAAGGAATAGTTAGTAGAGTGTCTAAAATATTGCATGATAACTATAAGAATCAATCAGAGGAGGTTAGAAAGAATTGGAAAGATAGATTGGATAAGCAATTCACAAACAATAGGGAGATATATGTATATCTCCCATATATGCAACAAAGTCTAGAAGATTTAGGATCTTTGCCTGGAAGTACTTACACAGGTGTTTTTGTACTCCAGGGAGACTCCAAAGAAGTTTTCCTCAGGTAGACAGCAAATGTTGGAGGAGAAAGAAATAGGCAACTGGGAATATGTTTTCTGGTAGTGCAATGAGTTGGCAGACTTTAATGATTCCCTGTAGATTGCTCTGTTGGAGATACTGGGTGAGCAAATTGGGGTAGCTAAGGAAATTATTTTTGAGCTACAGTACAGAATCAGAATTGCCTAGACATAGTAAGACCTTGCTGAGTCTAATTATGGTGGCCGCCAAAAAAAAAACAATTACTATGAAATGGAAATCAAAGTCTAAACCAATGTTAGTAGAGGTAGTAAAGATTGTAACAGAGATAAAACAACTGGAATTGGGATCTTTAGGAAATGGTAGGAGCAAATTACATAGGAAAAATCGGAACTGTGGGATCAACATGTGCAGAGGAAGAACAAGGTTTAAAAGAAGGCAGAATTTGAATGAGCCAAATGCTTGACTGACAATGACTGTACATATTATAAGTGATGTATGTTTGCAGCTACAGTTGTGTCAGCATGGTTTGTAATGTATAATATTTGCAACTGAAACTGGGTCGGTATGTATTATTTTCAATTATGTAAATGTAAGATTGTCTATGTCATATGTGATAATTTAATTAAGATGTTTCTTGCTTAAAAACTACATATAGCTATGCATGCACAGAGATATTTGTGGGTACAAAGTTGCTGGTACAGCTCTGAGATGACACTATTGTGCTGAACGCTTGTGCAGTTTAGAAAATATATCGATGAGTGATGAGACCTAGGCTGATGAAGTTGACAGTTTTCCTCCCTCTCCAACATCTGTATAATGTGCTTATATGTGTGAAGTAGGGGGCATTGGACACAATTTTAAATTGTTAAACAAAAGTCAACTGCTTCTCAGTAAGTTTTACAAAATTAGCCAGTCTTGTTATTAGAAACATATATCCCATTAATGTCAAGAGAGCAAATGCTGCAATTTAAAGGATTAAAGATGTGGAAGTTTTCTGGAAGGAAGTGTCACTGTTTATTATCTTGTGAATTTCTTGTTAAAACTCTGGGAGGCAAAGAAATGGGCTGGGTGGAGAATTAACTTCTCTTGAAAGGCCAAAATATTGTTCAGTCATTATGTGTACCATCACCCTCTGTCAGTGCTGAATTATAATTGTACTTCGGCAGTTAACATTATGCAGCTTTTTTTTGTTTTTTGTTGTTCAGTAATTTTAACTATTTCAGTGAATAGCGAGTTGTCATCATCTTTACAGCTGTCTCTATACTGCCTGATATTACTTAAGAAGCTAATAAAAACAGAGGAGGAGACTTTGATGTTACACAATACCCAGAAAATAATTATTTGCTAGAAAGAGCACAACATAGGTATCCAGGGAATAATAACATGCACAGTCCTGATTTGCTCTGCATACTGTTTGCTCAATTAGACTTTTCAGAAGTTGTTGACTGCATTTATCAGGACTTTTATGTGCTGGCCATGACACGTACTGCTGATAGCTGTGTGATTTTCCTTAACTATTCAATGATTTTACTCAGGTATGCATAACATTGTGGGTAAATATAAATAAATCACTTTGAATATGATTGTAGTTGCTGGGCAGGTACAGTAGTCTGCCATTCACTTAACTATGGGTCATTCCTGTAAGACTGAGTACTGAACTTTTGTAAATCCACAGAATGCAATGGAACTCCATGTAAGACCCTCATTTAAAGATTTAGGACCAGATCCAGAGAAGAAAGCACAGTGTCATTCTACTGAAATACAGAAAATATTCACTTTTGTTCCATACGTTCCACAGGGTCAAATGACTAAGGACATGAGACGTATCCTACGAATGTTAGCTAGTAGACAGGGGCAGAAAAAGGTAGCAGAGTAAACCAGGGAAAGAAAAGGTTTGTCCTGTACACAGAATTCCTCTTACAGGAACACAGATACAGCAATAGCACTAAATAGAAAGGACATAAAGTGCAAAGAAGCATGTAAAAAATAAATGAAATAAGGTAAATACAGAGCACAATATGGCACAGAGGCAACTGCATGCAAAATATGTGCAGATTGATTGCTCTATCCAGAATAGGCAGATATATGTGGTAGCCCCATAGCTATTGTACCACAACAGCTAATAATAAAATAATGCAGTTCATCAACATGCTATGCAGATTAGCCTCATTAGATATACATAATGTCTTATGCTGGAAGCCAGAACCATACCAACACATGTAGACTTAATCCTCCTCCTCCACACTAACTTCAAGTCAGCTCATCTGTCTTCTGTTTTGCAAACATCTCTGCTTTTGCCTCATATTTATGCTCTATCATTGAGCAAGTCACTTAACCAGACAGTGCTTTAGGGCAACTGGAAATATGTTGCTAAGCTCCTCAATGGTGCCCTCAATGGCCAACCAGTTATGTTGTACAAGAAGGAAATGCATTGTAATATCATCATATGAGCCATGTTCTTTAAATGTGATCCTTTGTTTCTTTCTTGTGTTGAATGTTGGCAGTGTGTTTACTATTTATTTGTGAGTAAACTGGACATTGTAAGGTCTTAAACTATAAAAACATTTTAAGTTAGATTTTTTTTTTTGCAGACCTACAGGAGTGAAATGCCTTGTGTTTAGGCTACAACAGTTTGTCTAGCACGTAGTGTAGATGAATAAGGCTATGAGATGTTAAAATATCTGTTTCCTGCAGTACAGGCTCTAATTTCCTCAGCTTTTATTTGTCTTCTTTGTGACTCTGACCAGGTTTCTTCATCAGACAGTAGTTCTGGGTTGTTCCTAAAAAGAGATACTTGTATGATACTTTAGCAAATATGTTACACATCTGCTTTTTGAATTCTTGTTCCCTTCAAATAGCTGCTAATGAATGTTTACTATACTATTTGAGTATGATTCTCAGCATGTCTCTTATAGTTTAATGCATTGCCGTATGCATGTTCATTAAATGTGAGTTTTAAGGGAAGAGAAATTTACTGTTTCTCATGGTATGTCTATTTTCTATGTGAGAGTATTTTGTTTTGTTTAGAAAATTGCTGTCAGTGTTTTTTCTGTAAAATTTAGAATAAAAGTTTTAAATGAAATACAAATCACTGCGATAATTGTAAAGGTGAAAAGAAAATAATATATACACTGGCAGGCTTGAGCAATGTTTATGGTAATTGGGCAGAAACAGTAAAGTAACTGAATATTGGTATGGCTGACAGGGAGCTGATTCATTACTCTGCATTGGGCCCCTTTTGTATATGACCAGGCTCTGTTGACTCTGGAAGTTTATGCTGCAAAAGCAAAAATACAACATTATCAGCCATTCAAGTAAGTGAGACATACACTGAATGTTGTCAAAGAGGGTAGCAATTTTTGTTGACCAGGAAGACATAGGGAGGTCAGAAAGGAAATGTAGATATCCTGCAAGTAAGTAAGCCTCCCCTCAAAAAAGAGTATGTTTTATGCAGTAATATTTCTGATTTTATTATGATGTGGGTTGTCAAACAAAAGCTCCTGCAGCATTTATATTGTCTTTGTTATTGCTTTATTTATTGCACTAAAGAATGAATTAATTCATTAACAGAATTAGATTTTGAAATATTGTCTAAAACACGTTGCATTTTAGTAATGCATTTTTGCAGTACCTTTTTTATAGCCTACAGCAACTGCAAATGGATTTTTCATTCGTCAGGTCATATAGTCTACATTATTTTCAGTGATGATCAGAACCATCTGATCTTTAACAACCATTATGTAATTGTTGTTGAATGTTACTGAGTTACAGTTTTTTTTTCTACACAATGGATTTTTGCATTAAGTGTAAAATCTGTTACTCTGGTTAGCACAGAGGATTAGAGCTCTAACTTGTTAATAAGCTGCTTCCTGTGGCAAGACTACAGGGTTTGAATCTTTCCTCCGTTATTAACCTACTGTGTGAGCTTGAGTAGATCACTTAATCAGACAGTACTTAGGAGCAATTGGGAATATGAATGCATGAATACATTTTTACTTGCTTTTTGCAGGCACATATGTGTGAAATGCACTGTGTTGGGCTACAACAGTCTGTCTGATACTTAGTCCAGCTGAGAAAGGGTATAAGCTATTACTGATCTGCTTTGGTAGTGAAAGTTTTGATTCTTCAATCTTCTGTTTGCCTGTTGTGTGACTCTAAGTCATTTCACCAGAGCTTCTGGGCTGCCCCTCAAAAGGGACACTTGCATCCTGTAGGCTGTCCCCATTTGAGCATGATCCAGCTCTGTCTCATCCTTATCCCCTAAATGCTGCCACCTTCTGTCTATCACTCTGATGTCAGACTGGAATGAAACTGAAAAAAAAAAAAAGCAAAATGGAACACATGTCTCCTTACTATTAACCCCACTCCCAAAAAAATAGCCACCTGTTTACTCATTTTATATTTATTTGTGAGGAAAGTGAAAACAGTGATCACTGCACTACATGGCAAGTTGTTCCTAGACAATAAACTGTGCCTAGACAAGCTATAGTGATCTTCTATGCACACCTCTGAGGTTTGTAAAGAAAGTTAAAAAATAGTGACCACGCTGTCCCCAGCCCCACACAAGCTATACCAACTCTCTATGGTCACCTTTGAGGTCTGATTGTGAGGAAAATTATGAAAGCATATTGGCCACATAATGCTAAATACCCTACAGAAGCTAGAGCAATATAGTGGGTACACCTCTGAGGTGTACACATGGTCAGTTTACACTAGGTGTGGTTCAGTGCACAGTCCACTACTAATCCTGTGCCAAAATCTACTCATACAGCTTTGAATCTTGGCGGCTGCCAAGCCTTCAGAAATCCTGAGGGTCTAGATCTTCTATGATGCAGTTTTGCCTTATTTTTAAAAGATTTTTGCTATCCTGAAGAGTTAAGCATATGCCTGGCAATACTTTTTGAATCCACAGATGAAAATCAGTGATACTATTTTTACATGCACACAGGCACACACACACATACACACACACACACACACACACACACACACACACACACACACACACACACACACACACACACACACACACTCACATGCACTCACATGCACACACTCACATGCACACACTCACACACACACACACACACACACACACACACACACACACACACACACACACACACACAGACTTATACACAACCATGGTGCACACTTACAGGCAAATTGTAGGACTATCAGTTCACCTGTGGTATGTCTTTAGAATGTTGAAGGAAACCAGTGCATATGGCTAAACAACTCAACCAGGGCCAATCACTGTGGGATGACAATGCTACTCACTGTGCTACTGTGCCAGTGAATGGTTGCTTTCATGCACATTCTAACTGATGATAGCCACTTGTCATATGTAATGCTGATGTTTTTGATGGAAAGTTAAAGAAATTATGTCTAGCTTGTTACTCTTAGTACACTACAACCTCCCCAAGACGCACAAGTATAAGCTATAGAAATTGCAGTTTTTCACTGATTTCAACAAAGACAATACATTGTGTGACACTACATTTACCATGCCAAAACAGTGACTACTGTTTAACAATGTTCAAAAATAGCAGTGGAAATTCACTTCTGTCCACAGAAGACCTCTGCATCCCTCAATTATTGCCACTTTACTGACTCTGTACATGACAGATGTCAGACAGTGAATAATAATAATAACAATAATAGCAATAGCAACAATAGTAATAATAATAATAATAATAATAATAAAGTGCTTCAAGTTTCTTTCACATAAATACAAAATAGTTATTAGCAAAGTACTTAAAATATACACTAGTCCTGAAAAACACATTAGTCTTTGCTTAAAGTGAGCAAACAACTAAAGTGTCAGTTGCTTTAATCTGCAGACAGTTCCTGATACCCACCCCCACCCAGCAGTTGTAAACACTTGAGCTGTGTACACTTCAGATGTCTGACTATGCCAAAATTATGGCCATGTAACACATTTAATTTTTTTCCACACAAATACTAGTCACACATTAAAGCAGTCAATGTTTCCCACATAAATCATGATAGTGCTGCTATGCCAGAAGAATGAGCAAACAGTAGTTATTTTCCTCCAAAGATGGCCTTGGCAGTTATGCTAATGTGTGTTTCAACACCTCAGATGTGCAACTGTCATTAAAGTATATAAACACAATAAGGGACACACAGTAATGTGCTGAAGTAGTTGTGAACCTCTATTGCAAAAGCCGGAGGCCAAGTGCCAAAATCAAGGACAGGATTTAAATATAGCTCTTATTGCTAAAATAACTAGTTTTGTATTTTCTGAAAAAAAATGTGGTTTGAAATTCAATTAACATTTAGTGACTGCAATCCTCAACGAGTTTGCCAGAAAAATCACATATTTTATTAGCAGCAGACCAAAACATGAGGTAAAATCAGGGACATTATGAGAAATCTGAGACAGTTTCTAATTTACTTCACTCAAATGTACATGGCTGTGTCCTACATGAGCTCAGGCAAGAGCTCTCAGCACCACTAGGCAACCTATTCAACCAAGATGTGCACTGGCTTTGTCCCAGCAGAATGGAGGACAGGCACTGTCATCCCTCTGCACAAAGGTGGACAGTCCACTGACCCTGGCAATTATAGGCACATCAGACTAACTAGCCTGCTATGCAAAGCCATGGAATGCATTATCATGGACCTTATAAACAAGGACATTGGCAACCTCAAAAGACTTGATACCACACAGTTTTGTTTTGCCTAAGGGAGATCATGCCTGCTAAACTTGGTTGCCTTCTTTGAAACAGTCACCAAAGCCATGGATGAGAGCAAGACAGTGCACATCACCGACCTTGACCTAGCCAAAGCCTTTGACACTATTCCCCACTTGGGCATAATAGATAAACTCACTCAGCTAGGCATCAACCCATATATTACCAGATGGGTAGCTAACTGGCTCACTGATAGAACCCTCTCAATCAAAATAGGGTAAGCCACCTCTAGTAGTAGACCCATAAAAAGCAGCATACCCCAAGGATCGTACTTGGGGCCTCTACTGTTTGGGATATACTTTTCTGAGGTGCAAGCCAAAACCAGTGGTCTGTGGCTGACCAAGTTTGCAGATGACTGCAAGCTGGGCACTGTCACAAATTCCCCTACTGATGTGAACATCCTCCAAGAGGGCCTTAACCAAACTAATGACTGGTGCCAGAAGCATGACCTCAAACCAAATGCCAAGAAATGCATCATTATCTCCTTTGGGGAAAATGGTCTCCCCACTAATTATCATATTAATAACAATGCACTAAGCCTGCAATCAATCATGAGGGACTTGGCACCCAGACTGACAGCAACCTGACTTTTGACCACCATGTTGTGTCCATTGTATGGAAGGCTTTCTACATGGTCCACCTCATAAGTAAGGGTATTTCATCCAGGAACAAGGAAGTCATAACATCCCTCTACTTCTCCCTTATCAGACCTATTATCAAGTACAATTTCCCCTTTGGCATGTACCTTGCCAAGCACCTGCAGCAGTTGGGGCGACCACAGAGGTTCCTGACCAGAAAAATACAGTGTCCCTAACACCTATCCTGTACAGATAGGCTAAAAGCCATGTCCCTCTACTCAGTCTCGTATAGACTGCTCAGAGGTGACCCATATCTGGCATACAAGGCCATCTCAGACTCAGCTTTGATGGAGTTGCTGCATATCTGTAAGTCAAACTCCACTCGTGCAACCCACATGCAAGGTCTCAACTTGGTCTGTGACATTAATAGAACTTGTTGGCAGAATAGATTTGTGTCCTAATGACTTCCCCATTTGTGGGATAGACTTCCTCTCCATGTCAAGCAGAGTACCTTAGTAGCCCTCTTTAAGTGGAACCTGGACAATTGGATGGGAAACAGAAAATATGGGATCCTATCTTTGTCCCTGCTGGACAGGTAAAACAGGTGATGACTTTCTGGGAACATGGGTGAAATTCTTGACTAGGCTTATAAAGTCCTCCAGGTCAATATCCTAGTATTGTCCTCATGCCTTTCAGCTGCATAGCTGTAAAGTTCGTTGTTCAAGAAACAGGCTCAAATCTAAAATTAGTAGGGAGACAAATACCCAAACTTAGGTACAGATTTTTAATATTATTTTAATTGATTTAGAAAGTTAATAGAATAACAGGTTTTAAATCAACATTTACTTGTTTGTGAGGATAAGAAGTATGAAACACCAATGTCATGTCTAGCATTACTTACTTACTGTAATTGTCAGTAATTTACCAGAACATTTAAAATTTTGCAAGATAGGGTGTAAAAAAATATACATATATATGTGTGTGTGTGTGTATATATATCTATCTATATATATATATATATATATATATATATATATGTGTGTGTGTGTGTGTGTATATATCTATATATATATATATATATATATATATGTGTGTGTGTGTGTGTGTGTGTGTATATATATATATATATATATATCTATATATATATATATATATATATATATATATATATATATATATAGATATATATATATAAAGGAAAATTAGGAATAGTTGAGATGTATGCCGAGTTATCTGTGCAATAATAATATCTGTTTGCCTGCCACGAAAAAATATTCTATTAACTGCTAATCTCCAGTGTGCCTTTTCCTACTGCTTTTTTGGTCCTCAGCACAGCCATGCTGCTCAGTCCAGTGTTCACAATTTCCAGACGTTTGGCACAATCCCACCGAATATCCATGCAGTGAATCATGATTTGTTCTGAAAAGCATGGGTGGGACCAAGCAGAAAGCTCAGAAAATTACAGCATGTTGATGGGGGTGCTACTTTAGCAGTGTTTCCCCCCACTTTGTTAGGAATTAACTAACTAAGTAACTAAGTAAATAATTGCATTGAGAAGCCAGAGAAGCACCCCTGGCTGAATGGCACTCTAGGTGGCAGCCTAGTTCACCAGTGCATAAGGCTGACCATGTTATCATGCCAGAATTAGCCACTCACAATAATGCAACTATGGTAGTAATGTTTCATACCCCACCATGTGACACTGTTGCATATGTGAGTCATTTCTTCACCTGTGTTGTTACCATAGATAACCCATTGACAGTGATTTCATTTTTGCCATGTCACATTCATAAACTGTCTCCATTTCTCTCTACCACAATTTTTCAGTGGTCACCACTTTAGATACACACCCAGAATTGTGCACCAAAACACAGGCAGTTGTTATTTTCATGCTGAAAAAGCTGGGTATATTTCATTGCCACTCCTAAGCCATCCTCTTATTACTAACTTGGACAACAGAACATAGCTAGCATTAGGCACCCAGAAAACCCATGGCTGGGGGCCCCCAGATAACCTGCTGCTATGGGAGGTCCTGAGTAAAGCAAGAGAATTGTCTGGCTGTATGGATAAGCATGCATGTGTAAGTTGGTACTAGGGCTGGCAGTGTCAAGCATCAACCTCTTCCTTTCGGCAAGTAAGGGAATGGATTGGATGTCACACTGAACTTGTGGTCTTTCAAGTCCACTTCATGCAAAAAGGGACTTGATTGGCTGCAGCATTTTTTTTTCTGCTCCTGGATTTTCTTCCCCTTTCTCACCAAACTGGAGGGGTTGAAGTATACATCATTCTGAAGCAACGGTTGATCAGATCTGCCTTATGCAAATAAAAAGGATCTCATTAGCTGTAGTGTTTTGTGACTTCCATTTCTAGTTTTGTTAAAAGGAATACTTCTGTCATAGCTCAGAAATCAGGAGCAGGGTATTGTCTGTTAATGTCAGCATAAGAAATGTGGATAAAGCCTAGCATAATGGTGCGACAAAGGCACAAAAAGGGACAGATTTTAAGTATTACTCTTGTAAACTTGGAAAGTTGCTAAAATAACATGTTTTACATCAGTGTGCATTTTCTGAAAGATATAAAGTCAGAAACCCAGATAGTTGTCATTATTTAGTGACGTCAGTGTTCAGTGAATTTGTCAGAAAACCTAAATTTTATGAGGAATAGACCAAAAATATAAGGCAAAAGTCTGGACAGCAGAGAGGTATGGGCAGGGTAGTAACTTTTCGGCCTCACCAGTTGTCCTTTGCTTCTTGTAAGCCATATAAAATCTCAGAAGTTACCCCTCATTTTTATGTATTTATTTTTTATATATACCTTTCATTGTTTGTGCCAGAGGTCTGAGTGTTACTGAAGTTAGCAAGGGATGCAAGAACATAATAACTTGATGCTCAGCCATTATTTTTAACCAGAATAATATATCTCAGATATACACAGTAAAGCAGCACAGAGACCACTGTAAATAAAAGTGACTTTTCACAGCTATTGTTTGATGACTGTTAAACAACAGTCAGGGATATGGTGTGGCAGTAGTACTGTCACACAATGTACTCTATTTGCTATATTCAGTATAAACCAGTATTCTTATGGCTTACACTTGTGTGTGTGGTAGAGGTGGGAGTTGCAGTGTATTTAAGAGTAACATTCTGGCCATCACAATCATCTGCATTGCCATTATACCTGTGTGTGTACTCCTGCATATGGTAGCACACTGTCTCTGGTGGTTTGTCAGGGACTGGATGCTTGTGTAAGCACCTGCTCATTGACACAGTCGTACAGTGAGTAGTGTCCTTTCACAGTGCTTTGCTCTGATTGATTTCTTGGCTGTACTTTTGTCTATATGGAGTCTGCATGCCCTCTCTGTCTCTGTGTGGCTGCAATTCCCTAAAGTAGTAGGGGGTGTGGTGAACACAGTGCAGAGGGCTTGCAAAAATGATTGTTTTACATTTTTTTTCTATCATTGGCTTGGTTGATGTGTTTAGACAATTTTGCATTTGGTATTTTGAACATTTGTTATTAGTGAATATAATCATATTTATAGATAGACATATATAGAGATATAGATATAGTTATAAATATATGTGTGTATGTGTGTGTGTGTGTGTGTGTGTGTGTGTGTGTGTGTGTGTGTGTGTGTGTGTATGTGTGTGTGTGTGTGTGTGTGTGTGTGTGTGTATAATATAGAGGATTATGATAGGGTCTCTGATCATAACCACTTTATTATGTGCTCAAAACATGGATGCCAAGAAATTCAACTTAGGAGCGAAGTTTATCTTGGAATTTAGAAACACACTTGCAACAATGGTGGTCAGCCTCCCACAGGTTCTCATCTGGGAGCAATGCACCTCACAGCTCACTATCAGTTAACAAGAAAATACAGAGATCAAGCCATAGCTAATTACCAATCCTGCACATGCCCAGTGCAGGACCTGTGGTAAGTGAAAGAAAGCTGTAGTAGTAGCTATGGAACCCCACGACAAAAAATGTCACTCTTAGAGGGTGTGTGTGAATCAGAACATGCACATGCACTATGAAACAAGAATACAATAAACATGTCCTGCTAATGTAAAGGTACAACTGCACTGCTGATATATATATATATATATATATATATATATATATATATATATATATGGATATATATATATATATATATATATATATATATATATATATATATATATATATATCTTACCAGATTACAGGCTCAAAATGGAATATAGTATAGTAAGAAAGAGGAGGAAGCAAACAGAGGAAACTACACAAAGGACTAGTCCTACTATGCCAGAAGAATGAGCAAACAGTAGTTATTTGCCTCCAAAGATGGCCTTGGCAGTTATGCTACTTTGTGTTTGTACACCTCAGATGTGCAACTCTCATTAAAATAAATAAACACAATAAGGACACACAGTAATTTGCTAAAGTAGTTGTGAACCTCTTATTGCAAAAGCCAGAGGCCAAGTGCCAAAATCAAGGACAGAATTTAAATATAGCTCTTATAAGTAAAATAACCGGTTTTGTATTTTCTGAAAAAAAATGTGGTCTAAAACTCAATTAACTTTTAGTGACTGCAATCCTCAATGTGTTTGCCAGAAAAATCACATATTTATTAGCAGCAGATTAAAACATGAGGTAAAATCAGGGACATTATGAGAAATCAGAGACAGTTTCTAATTTACGTCACTCAAATGTACGTGAATGTGTCCTACATGAACTCAGGCAAGAGCTCTCAGCACCACTAGGCAACCTACTCAACCAAACACTGTGCACCGGATTTGTCCCAGCAGAATGGAGGATAGCCACTGTCATCCATCTGCACAAAGGTGGAGCGTCCACCGACCCAGGCAATTATAGGTCCATCAGCCTAACTAGCCTGATCTGAAAAGCCATGGAACGCATTATCATGGACCTTATTAACAAGGACATTGGCACCCTCCAAATGCTTGATCATGCACAATTTGGTTTTGTCTAAGGGAGATCATGCCTGTTAAACTTGGTCGCCTTCTTCAAAACAGTCACCAAAGCCATGGATGAGGGCAAGACAGTGCGCACCACCATCCTTGACCTAGCCAAAGCTTTTGACACTATTCCCCACTCTGCCATAATAGATAAATTCTCCCAGCTAGGCATCAACCCATATGTTACTAGATGGGTAGCTAACTGGCTCTCTGATAGAAGCCACTCAATCAAAATAGTGGAAACCTCCTCAAGTAGTAGACTCGTAACAAGTGGCGTATCCCAAGGATCGGTCTTGGGGTCTCTAATGTTTGGGATATACTTTTCTGAGGTGCAAGGCAAAACCAGTGGTCTGTGGCTGACCAAGTTTGCAGATGACAGCAAGCTGGGCACTGTCATAAATTCCCTTAGAGATGTAAACATCCTCCAAGAGAGCCTTAACCATACTAATGACTGGTGCCAGAAGTATGGCCTCAAATTGATTGCCGAGAAGGACGCAGGTAAGTTATGATTGGGAGTGGAGAGAGGGAGGAATGGTAACATTTTTTTTTGTGGAAAAGCTGCATACTTTTTCAGAGGGAAAGCAGGGGAAGAATTTAAGGAAAGCAAAAGGGAAAGATATGGTGATGGGGGAGCCAGTGGATGGATGCCCACATCGACCAACTGAAAAGGCACCTCTTGCAACTTGTAGAGGCAAGTCCCTGCCTGGCCCTGCCAGAACCACCTGAGGCAGGATCCAGTGAGGAGGGTGGAGAAGGTGCCCGAGGCAAATATGTAAACATGACTGAATGGTTGTGCTGACATATGGAAGCTGGGTAAAGATAATGGATTTAGAGAATTATACAAACAAAAAGAAGACAGTGGTGATGTGGTGGACTGGACAACAAACAGGGGAGGGCAAGGACACAAAAGGGAGGAATACACCATGGTGGGGGATATGGTAGGAATGCCCTGAGTCATTCTCAATTACAGATCAGACAGCACGTTCTCCACCCTCCTCAATGGATCCTGCCTGAGGTGTTTCTAATGGGTCCACTTAGGGATGTGACTTTAATAGTTGCAGAATGAGATTTTTCAGGTGGCCGATGTGGGCATCCATTTGCTGGTTCACCACCTCCCCCACTATCTCTGTCAACTCCTTGCAGGTGAAATACTGAACACCTTTGGCAGACCCACTAGTAGAATGAGGATGCTTCTAGCTGGAGAAGCACCACCAGATGGCATTCACACATTCACCTCCTATGGAATGGTCACAGCTCATACTATGTCTACAGGTAGGTAGCATGGAGCTGTTCCTGTGTGTGTGTGTGTGTGTGTGTGTGTGTGTGTGTGTGTGTGTGTGTGTGTGTGTGTGTGTGTGTGTGTATGTGCATGTGTTCAAGAGCAACCATGCATGCAAGTGTGTGTGTGTGTGTGTGTGTGTGTGTGTGTGTGTGTGTGTGTGTGTGTGTGTGTGTGTGTGTGTGTGTGTGTGTGCGCATGTCTGTAGCAGCATGAAAGAGGGTGTATGTGTGTGTGTGTGTGTGTGTGTGTGTGTGTGTGTGTGTGTGTGTGTGTGTGTGTGTATGTGTGTGTATGCATATATGTATGTGGGGGGGAGAGGGGGGGGTTATGTTAGGATGACAATGTGTGTAGGTGCTTGTTTTCAGCTGCATGGATGTGTGTGTGTGTGTGTGTGTGTGTGTGTGTGTGTGTGTGTGTGTGTGAGACAGTGCACACAAGTGTGTGGGTGTCTGCAGGAGCATGAAAGAGGATGTGTTTGTGTGTGTATGTGGATATGAGTGTGTGTGTGTGTGTGTGTGTGTGTGTGTGTGTGTGTGTGTGTGTGTGTGTGTGTGTGTGTGTGTGTGTGTGTGCGTGTTTGTAGGAGCATGAAAGAAGGTGTGTGTGTGCATATGGATGTGAGTGTGTGTGTGTGTGTGTGTGTGTGTGTGTGTGTGTGTGTGTATGTGTTTTAATATGTTGTTGTGTATGTGTTTGTGTGTGTGTATGCGTGTGTGTGTGTGTGTGTGTGTGTGTGTGTGTGTGTGTGTGTGTGTGTGTGTGTGTGTGTGTGTGTATTGGAAAGTGCCACAGTGCATGTGATGGAATGGGAAATACTAGCATGGTCAACTCTAACAACACAACGTTTAATTCAGAGACATGATAATTAGCCACTAATGAGGTATTTCTCAGAACAGTTTTACCTTGTCTCTAAAATGGAGATTTACACTGTTGCACAAATTTGCAAACTTGCATTAGCCAGTTACTGCTGGTGATACCAATATCCCATGGATAGTTTTTGAGTGTAGGCCTGTGAAGTATCTCTAATGATGTTTTTTTTGTAATCCTGTACTGAAAACTCCATGGCAATTCAGTTCCCTTGTTTAAATTAATTTTCAGCCACTTTTGGGTAGCTTACATATTGGTTTGATCACACTGTGCAATTCCAAGTGCATTACGTCATAGTTTTCACAATTCCCTCAATGACTAAATCTTTTCTGCCAGAATGGAATCATTTTTAACCTCTCCATTTCTTGCAAACTTTTCCTGTGTTATCTTTTATTTTGTACCTTGATTTTTATTATACATGTTGTCTTTGCTGCTTCTCAAATTATACTTTTTTTTTATAAAATGCTGCTTTATTTACATTTTTGTACCTGTATACATGCGGTCTACATGTTCAATTTATTTAACACAAAAAACAATTTGCCTACTTATATTTTAAACACAACATTTGTCTTTCTAATTATGAAAATTGATATAACAAAAATCAGCTTTTATTAAATTGTTGTAAATTAAATTTGCCTTTACTTATATTAACAGCACAGACTGCTCACCATGTAAAATCCAATCTGATGAGTTGAAAAATCATCCCAATTTTCCTCTCATTACAACTGTTTATAATTTTTTTAGTTTTTATATCTCATTTGCCACAACATTCTGTATGAATCTAAAATCTTCATTTTCTTTCAGCTGTTCCCATTAGGGTTCGCCACAGCGGATTATCTGTTTCCATTTATTGCTGTCCTCTGCATCTTGCTCTGTCACACTAACCACCTGCATGTCCTCTCTCACCACATCCATAGACCTTACCTTAGGTCTTCCTTTTTTCCTCTTACCTGGCAGCTTCATCCTTAGCATCCTTTTCCTAATATACCCAGCATCACTCCTCAGCATATGTCCAAACCATTGTCTCCAAACTGTCCAACCTGGGCTAATCCTCTAATATACTTATTCCTAATCCTATCTACCCTCATCACAACCAGTGCAAATCTTAACATCTTTAACTCTCCCACATCCAGCTCTGACTCCTGCCTTTTTGTCAGTGCCACTGTCTCCAACCCATACAACATAGCTGGTTTCACTACCCTCTTATAGACCTTCTCTTTCACTCTTATTGGTACTTGTCTGTCACAAATCACTTCTGACACTCTTCTCCACCCTGCCTGTACTCTCTTCTTCACCGCTCTTCCACACACACTGTTACTCTGAACTGTTGATCCCAAGTATTTAAACTCATCCACCTTCACCAACTCTACTCCCTGCATCCTCACCATTCCTCTATCCTCCCTCTCATTCACACACATCTATTCTGTCTTAGTCCTGCTGGCCTTCGTTCCTCTCCTCTCTAGAGCATATATTCACCTCTTCAGGGTCTCCTCAACCTGTTCCCTACTCTCACTACAGATCACAATGTCATCTGAAAACATCACAGTCCACAGGGACTCCTGTCTGATCTCATCTGTCAACCTGTCCATCACCATTACAAATAAGAAAGGGCTCAGAACTGATCCTTGATGTAATCCCACTTCCACCTTAAACACATCCATAACTCCCACTGCAGACCTCACCGCTGGCACACTACCCTTGCACATATCCTATCCCACTCTTACATACTTCTCTACCACTCCCGACTTCCTCATACAATGCCACAGCTCTTCTCTAGGCACCCTGTCATATGCTTTCTCTAAGTCCACAAAGACACACTGCAACTCCTTCTGACCTTCTCTGTACTTCTCCATCAACATTCTTAGAGCAAACATCACATCTGTAGTGCTCTTTCTTGGCATGAAACCATACTGCTGATCACTAATCATCACCTTCCTTTTTAACCTAGCTTCCACAACTCTTTCCCATAACTTAATGCTGTGACTAATCAGTTTTATCCCTCTGAATTTACTACAGCTCTGCACATCACCCTTATTCTTAAAAATTGGTACCAAAACACTTTTTCTCCACTCCTCAGGCATCCTCTCACTTTCCAAGATTTTATTAAACAATCTGGTTAAAAGCTCCACTGCCATTTCTCCTAAACACCTCCATGTTTCCACAAGTATGTCATCTGAAGCAACAGCCTTTCCATTCATCAGCCTCTCAAAGTACTCTTTCCATCTGCTCAACACACTCCTCACTTTTAAGTAGGTTTCCCTCATTATCCTTTATCACCCTTACCTGCTGCACATCTTTACTAGCTCGGTCCCTCTGTCTAGCCAATCGGTACAGGTCCTTTTCTCCCTCCATAGTATCCAACCTTTCACACAACTCTTCATACGCCTTATCCTTAGCCTTCACCACCTCTCTCTTTGCCATGCATCTCATCTCCTTATACTCCTGTCTATGTTCTTCATCACTCTGACAATTCCACTTCTTCTTTGCCAACCTCTTTATCTGTATACTCTCCTGTACTTCCTCATTTCAGCACCAGGTCTCCTTGTCGTCCTTCCTCTGTCCAGATGTCACACCAAGCACCTTTCAAGCCGTCTCCCTTACTAGCTCTGCTGTAGTTACCCAGCTATTCGGTAACCCTTCACTGCCACCCAGTGCCTGTCTTAACTCTTCCCTGAACTCCAACTCACAATGACCCTTTTTCAATTTCCACCATTTGATCCTTCGTGCTGCCTCACTGTCCTCCTCTTCTTGATCACCAATGTCATCCTGCAGGCCACCAGTCTATGGTGCCTAACTACACTTTCCCCTGTCACCACTTTACAGTCTCCAATTTCCTTCAAACTGCCTCTCCTGCATAGAATATAATCCACCTGTGTGCATCTTCCTCCATTGTTGTATGTCACTCTATGCTCCTCCCTCTTGTTAAAATATGTATTCACCACAGCCATGTCCATCCTTTTTGCAAAATCCACTACCATCTGACATCCTGCATTCCTTACCTTAATACCATACCTACCCATCACTTCCTCATCCCTTCTGTTCCCTTCACCAACATGCCCATTGAAATCTGCTCCAATCACCACTCTCTCACCCTTGGGTACAGCCATCTCCACTTCATCCAACTCAATCCAACATTTTTCTTTCTCATCCATCACACACCCAACTTGCGGAGCATATGCACTAACAAGATTCATCATTACACCATCAATTTCCAGTTTCATAAACATGACTCTATCCAACACTCTTTTCACCTCCAAAACACTCTTGGCATACTATTCCTTCAGGATAACCCCTACCCCATTTTTCCTCCCATCCACACCATGATGGAACAATCTGAACCTGCCTCTGATACACCTGGCCTTACTCCCCTTCCATCTGGTGTCTTGCACACACAATATATCAACCTTCCTTATGTCCATCATATCAGCTAGCTCTCTCCCTATACCAGTCATGCTGCTAACATTCAAAGTTCCTACCCTCACTACCACACTCCTAACCTTCCTCCTCTCATCCTGCCTTCGGGCATGCCTTCCCCTCTTTTTCTCCTTTTCCTTTGGCCACCAGCAGCCCAATTTCCACCAGCACCCTATTGGCTAACAGTACTGGTGGCAGTTGTTGTTAACCCGGGGCTTGACTGATCTGGTATGTAAATCTGTACTGTTGTCCGCATATATCATTTGGCAGATGTTTTACACCGGATGCCCTTCCTGATGCAGCCCTCCCCATTTATCTGGGCTTGGGACTGGCACAAAGAAATGCACTGGCTTGTGTATCCCCAGTGGCTGGGTTTGAATCTAAAATGTTATACTTTAGAAATAACCTAACACTGGTCATTGTTTGATCAGTTCTTTGTTGTCTCAGTAAACAAACTTAAAGAAGTGAATAAACTTTTGTTAGGTGTGGCATTTCAGGATACATAAATTAAATTTCAGTCAGATAATACCATTTATAAAGGAGGAATATGTAAAGCTGCCTGTATTCACTCAAACCATATAATTTCTTGCCTTCAGTACCCAGATTACAGGCGGATATTGGTTGCACTGTTATCCTATGATAACTGCACTCACAGATTGCCATTTTGCTTTCTGAAGCCTACTACCATATAACAGACTGCACATTATTTCTAACTTTATTTCTTCATGAAGTCAAACACTGAACTTGATTTTAGTAAATTTAGAGATTTCAGGTATTTAGTGGAGTCATTGTGATACTTCACTAATTTTCACATTTTGAACTACCCACAAATCTCAAGTAAGTGTGACAGGATAAGGGGAATGACAAAGATATCCTAAATACACTACCATGTAATAGCAGGACTTCCTTAAACAGAATTACTACATCTTAAAACATTAGCTCTTCCCTTCCTGTTTGGATTACTTGTGTTATCAACAAAAATGGTTTTGTGCCTTAAACGCCTCTTTGGTTGCTTGTTGTGCATCAAATACCATAATTACACTTTGAGTTCAGGAAAAAGTCTTCTTACAAAAGTAAACTCAGGGCAGGATTCAATAAACTCTACATGGCTCACTAAAACTGCATGCATGTCACAGCGTCACAGGCACAAGGTAGTGCACTGTGGCTCTTACAATGCGTAGAGCCACAAAAACATGGTAAACATCATAGTATGCTAATTACTGCATAATCAGATGAATTGTATGCTAATTAACCAATCTAAGATGCTGGAGCTATTTATCAAGCTATAAAGCAATTGTGTACACTTACTGTAGCCTTTTGCTTTTTATTCCAAAACCTATTTACAGCCATGAAAACTATACTGGCGGGAAAGAATGTTAGGGGCTGGGTATATTTTTCTTTTTTCCATTGTTCTATCTTATTTACATGTTGTGGTCATGAATTAGATTACTGTTTGGTTTATATTTTATTTAAACAGGAAATGATGTCATATTATTCATTTGAATTACCCATAAATAGGGATTGTTTAATCAACTTGACCATACCACTGAAGAAAGCTATTTGCTGAAACCGGTCTGGTTAATAATACTCAGGGTGCTGGATTTTTTCTTTTGTATTCATGGTTGGTTTATCCGTGCATCAACCGTACGTGCTAGCCTGCTCTCTTGTACGTATCCACACATGTACAATGAACTGAGAATGTTCAAGTATATGAAATGGTAATACTGGATATGAAATGTGAATTGATTGTATGCATATGATTTTATTGGTGTAGCAAAGTCGTATCTGTGACTAAGAGAGATAATCCACTATAACTGTGTTTTGTAAGTATAATAGTCTGATGGTTTAAATCCATTTCTGTCTAATTTTTAACGTTTGTTTCATTTTACTTTAATCGTTTTTTTTTTTTTTTTTTTTTTTGGCTTTACCATTTGCATGGCTTGGCTTAGCACAAACATGGTTAACTGGCTAAAACTTGACAGTTTAATGCCAGTTGGCTTATAAAGTCCAAACATGCTTAACGGCATTGTTTGGCTATCAGCAACGTGGATGGTAATGGCTGCAGAAAGTACACCTGTTACCTGACTGCCTTTGTAGCACAAGGTGTAAATGCATTGAGCTACACAGGAGAGAAGAATGGTAAAATGGGGTTGGAGCCCCACATTAGTTATATTTACTGTGGAATGGTCATAATTATTATTTACACAAACAATACATGTTCGGTATTGCCGTTTACATTTGTGCGTTGCCTACCTATGTGCAAACGGGGTTCACTACTTAAGGAATAAAGTGTAAGATTTAATTTGCTTTGCCTTCTTTCATGCAAACAGGCTCAGTGGCAAAGGTATGGCTGTCAGCACTCTGGATAGTACTGAGTGTGAAAAATACAGCTGCTACCTAGCTTTCCCTGTGGCACCAAGCATAAATACAATGAGTTCATGGCCTGAACACAGGTGAGTCAGGGTTCTAATCCAGCACAATCCACCCCTTAGTTAAGGAGTCCCACTGTAACTTTTACAAGAATATGATTATATAGGTAATACTACATACTATATAGTACAATATAAGTAATACTACATACTAATAGCTATGAATAGCAGGTTGACTAAGCATAGGCATACTTTTGTGGGTGTCATATGTATTATGTGGATAACTGGTTTAGCATGACAATGGTGATTATGCAAAAAATGCACATATGTGATGGATGCAATAGTTTACTGACACTCATCTAAAACCATCCCATAACACAGGTATAACTGTGGAACAGAATATTATCCATTACTGAAGTTATGAAATGCTTTCCATTTCCAGTATATTGTCAGACATCAGTCCTTCATCACAAATGAGAATGCATAAGCCAGGACCTTGTAATGTTACACACATACAGTCTTAATTGAACTATAACACAAGTCAGTCTTTAAACTGTATATCTGTGATGACAATGATTCCCAAACACTTCTTCTGTGGCAATGAGGAAAATTACATATGTAGAAACATATGATTTCTGTTTTTTACATAGGTTTGAATCCTACATTGTAAAATTTACTTTTAACAGTGTGTAAGTCCCCACAAAATATGTGTCAAATCATCCCATTGATCCCTCCACATTATGGCATAAAAGCCGAGTCATTTAGCATTTCAGTGTTGAGCAATGAACAAGGTATAACTAAGTATAGCAGTACACATGCCATAAATTAGTGCCAAATGGCAATATTTCTCTTCACTTAACATCATACAAATGTGGTTGGCATGATTGTGCATATTTGCACACTGGTCGTAAAATGTGATATCACAAATTGACAGGAAAACACTTGCACTGTTGTTGGAGGGCCTGTGCAGACATGGCAGGAGATGGAAAGGATGTTGCCAAATTCACGGCACAGAGGTGGGGTGTGGAGTAGTCAAAAATATTTGTTGCACTCCTCGTGAAGCTCTACAGATGTAGGCTACTGCAGGGACTATACTGGGTCTTGGTATAGTGCTGAGGATTGGAAGAGACTAGCCAAGGCTGTCTCCAGTGTAACTGGCATGCCATGCACTGAGGATCAGTGCAGGTACCATTACTATGACCTGAAATGGTGCAAACAGGCAAAACTCGACCAGTGGTTGGATGACTTTAGAAATGATGACATCCCACAGTTGTTTAAGTATACAGATAAAGCAACTTTAAATATTGTGGAAAGCTGTATATAGGCAACACTAGTATGTATAATGCTTTCTTGTCTCTTTGTGTCTCCTTCTTTATAGCTGCACAGGAAATTTCAATGAACTGGGAGGCACATGCTGAGAGATTGGAGAGACTCAGATCAGCAAGGGGTATGTATGCAGCACAAATGAACATGACTGTATTAAATATATTGGTATTCTGTAGATCAGTAGCAACTTAAGCAAGCAAATCTTAACTGTAAAATCAAGCATGCACGTGTTCCTCTGTAGCTCTTGGTAAATGCATTAGGCAAGTGTAATAACGTATTCAGATTAGGTGGGTTCATTTCCCACAAGTAACTTATGCATTCACATTCAACAAATATAATTTTTAAATTTTAATTGCAGCAATATTAGCTTTATTGCCATGTTGTTAAGTTAATCTGTAGTATGTTTAAAAACATATGGAATATCTGCATATTTCAAGGATTAATTGTAACAATTCACAATCCTTTTTTGGATTGGGAAAGCTGTACAGCTAATATAATAATAAAAGTATACTTATTGTAATAAAGTATGAATGCGACATATAATGGTTCTAATCATGACTTGCTTAAATGGAAGCACACCATTTTGGTGTCATACTTTTCTACCGACAAGCCAAATGCTTTTCAGCACAGGGAGGTAGGCCAGCCTCTGCAGTTCAGCTGGCCACGCCTCCACCAGCTGCTGCAACAACACCGAGTTCCTCAGGCATGCCACCCAGAAGTATTGCTTGCACAGCCCTTGCACTACCTGACCCATCCACATCAGGTAGCATTGCCCCAGCTGCTGGTGTATTGGTACCATCCTGGAGTATTGGTGGAGGCAGTGATTATGTCATCCACCAAAAGCTGACAGTGATGGTGCATGATGTTATAGAAACTGGCCTTGGTGCTCACATCAGTCATCTGAAGAAGTTACTCATTGGAATGAAAAAGAGACTCTAATGTCAATCAGTCTCACCGGGAACCAAGGAAGGGAACACTGATAACAGTCTGAGGGTGAAGACGAGATTCTCACTGTTCCCACACTCGACAGGCATGTGCCTCTGATGTCCCCTGCCTATCCCCAATCATGGTGTTCCCCAAACTTTTGTGTCCGTCACCAACCCTGTGTCTGTCTTGTTTGTTCTATTTGTCTGCACCTGATTCTTCACCTACCCTACCTACCTGATCCTCACATTCCAATGTCGCTTCCCTAACATTCCTCTCTTCTTGAAATCCAAAAAAAAAAAAAAAATGAACTCACTCATTCAGAGCTTCCCTATGCCTGGCTTGAATACCTATAACTACAAGAATTGGATTGCTTCTAAAACCATATGGACCTACAAAGCTGATATAAGTATTTTTTGCACCTTCTTTAACTGTCTTAGTGCTATTTAAGGTTTTGATGCTGCATTTATTGATTTTGTTGAATTTATCAGTGTTTTTCAGCCTGCACTTGTTAACAAAACACCATCTGTTTGTTACTTTACTGCTCTTTTGTTGTTTTAACAGTATTCTGATATTTCTTAACCACCTCTGATACTGCAAAAGCTGTTCTGAGTTTGCCAAAGTTCTCCTGAGTCTGCCAAAATATTTTTTAAGTTTTGAAAAGTTTTTATTTGTTGTTGTAGTTCTCTTATGTTGGTTACTTTTTTCTGTATTTTGTGAACATTTCTCAGGGTTAGTGAACTTATTTTCAAGGATTCCTGATACTGCAGGAATTCTGACTTATGTTGTAAAGCATTTGTTACTGCACCTCAGCTCAAAACCAGATAATTTTACATTAAGAGGGTTCTTCTGCACTCTGGTGGGAGCAGAGAGCTGAATTCAACCCATCCAAGTTGGAAACTGCTGGTGGAAGGTTGATCATGTTTTTATGTGATTGGCCTGAGGGCTTAACTGTTGCAAAAGTCTTTCATCCTGGTGGTAAAAAGTAAACTCGGTTGCCCATGCCTTGTATATAAGCAAACCTGTCCAGTTTAAAATCTTCTATAGGAAATGCTCTCCATAGTCTCTCACTTTTCACAGCTGCTCAAAGAGCTGCCAGTTTGTGCAGAGGGCAGCATTACTACAGTTTATCTAATAGTATACTACCAAACACTCGCACTTTGACCTTTAAGTGATTATTCCCTACTTCTTCCCATCTACTAAGGATCTAGTATAATGGATAGGCTCTTCAGTGTCATCTCTGTTTCAAACACAGTGTGTGAGCGATTTAGATACACAATGTCATTGGAGGCAAAGCTCTCACATACACACAAGAAAAATGCAAAGCAGGTTGTTAACATTACACTCAAAACACTCACTACCAACACTAAGGAACGAACACATGAACTTATATATGTGGAAGTACTCACTTGCAATCTGGCCAAACCTGTAAGACCTCCTGAAAGCATCTCTCAGTGGCCCTGCACACACTCAAAAAAAGACAGCACCTCACAAAACACATAACTCTGAAAATCACAGTAGCCCCGCTTCCAAGATGATAAGGCAACACACCGCACAGCTAAACATTATAGTTATTGAGGATTCTATTCTAAGACATATTGATGTCCCCCTTACCAAGCTAAACAATGAGAAGATCACAGTGAGCTGTCTGTCTGGAGCCAGGATCCACCAGATCACGTATGCACTTAGGTCTTTAAACCACAAATTCCAGTATGACATGGTCATAGTCCATCTGGGTGTAAACGACCTAAGACATTCCTCACTGAATTATATGAAGAGAGACATGGTGGAGCTCTCTGAATATGTGTTCCAGGTGGGTATGAATCTAGCCTTGAATAGCATCCTACCTTCACCTATGATGATGCCACAGTACCAGCAAAAAATGATTGACTTTAACAATCAGCTTAATTTCTGGTGTCACAACAACGGGGTCCAATATCTGTCAGCTTGGAGAGACATGATTGACAAACCACAATGCTTTATCAGTGATGGTTTGCACTTGTCACCATTTGGCTTCCAGATACTGGCAAAACTTTTCCTATCCCCACGTTGCCTTTTTTAGCCTGTGCCTAGTTGTTAAACCCTCTGACATAACAAAATCACTCATTACTACCTAAAGATACTGATGCTCAATCCTAGGAGTTTAAATAAAAAAAAAACTGCACTCCCTGGAAACACTCCTCAACCTGGAGAATGCGGACATATGTGCAATCACGGAAACATGGTTCGGGACCACGGCTATTAAAAGCTACAATGCCTTTCATACATTTCGAGCCCCCTCAGCTCAGCATAAAACAAAGGGAGGAGCTGTCTAAGTTTTCATAAAGGACAAGGACATTGCTAGACTGTTCCAACAACATGACTCACTTGAACTACTCTATGTCCAACTAACCATAGGTGTGACCCCCCTGTCATATCCTTGCTAGCTATAGATCCCCTAACAAGAGTCTGGAAAACCATACCTATTTCCAAAACCTACTGGAATCTCTTAACATTCAGTGTAACACCATACATATGAGTGACTTTAACTATCCCTACATAAACCGGGAGACTTATACAGCCCATAATTCACTTGCTTAGAGGTTTTTGGACTTTGTCAATGCCAATGCCCTGGAGCAACTAGTTAGCTTCCCAACTAGATGTACAAAAATCATAAACCTAGTACTCATGAACATGGGGGGATGCTGCTCCCTCCCTTGCATTAACTCCTCCCTGGTAATATCTGACTACAAAATGGATCTGCTTTAGTATTAAAACTAACCTATAACCCCCATCAAACTCCAAATCTGTTAAGAACTTTGCTATGGCCAATTACCTCAAACTAAGTGACAGCTTATTAAACTTCCAAGCCCCTGCATGACACTGAGGCACACTCTGAGCCTAGTACACAAAAGCACTGTATAACCACATTCATAGCTGCATAGAGCAGGCAGTACCTGTCCAAGTCAAACCTATAAAACAAAACAGAATGAGTGCACAACCAAATGTTCACCAAAGGCTGGTACGGTCTCCCTTGACCCAAGAAGGAGAAACAATTAAACGTTTGTTCACAAATCAGAATTTATTCAGAAATCTCCAAGAACACAATAGCGATTACGTTGTGGTTAAGCGCTTTCATCCGATACAGTCAGATTTCATCAGAACCCTTATTCAGTAAAAGTTCACAGTTTATATAACCATTTTGGCGCCCTTTTCCATAACCTTAATTAAATAAACACAACTAATTATTTGAATACATTTCCTTAAAAGATCACTAAAAAATACATAATATTGTATATAGCTAACTAAATTCTCACTTACTTACATAAACATTCACATGTATTACTTATTATCTATATTAAAAACTTGTTTAGCATATATTAAAAACTGTCCCTTTGTATACTCTACTATATAGTAATAAATATTATAAACTCAATGAACTACTGCTATGTACAAATCTTTGTAAAAAAATTTTTTGTGTGTATATATTTGCTATAAAGTAAAAAATATATATATATATATAACGTGAAGTCACACAGGGACTAAAATACGTGTATCATAACACAACACTACACTAAAATGATATATTAGCTATACTAACTGATAATTAACTGATAATTAATAATGGGGGATCATAGAATACAATAATTCCCTATTACAAGGCTAAAAATGGTTTCAGGCTAATATGGTCATAAATTCCTGGAGGTGTTGTTGCATCCGGGCTAATTTGCCATTTACTTTCTACCCATGCTAAATATGTCTTCCAATTACCTCCTTTATCCCCCATTTCCACCTGATCAATAATTGCAAATGAGAAAGTATGATCTTGTCCATTTTCAATATTGTGTTTGCTCAACGCATTCTTAGGGTCCCTTTTCTTTATTCTATATAGATGTTCGTAAATTCTAGTCTTGAATTTCCTCTCTGTTTTCCCTATATAGTATGCGGAGCACTTGGTACATGTGGCTATGTAAACTATGCGTTGTGAATTACAGTTGCCTTTCCTACAAGTAACCAATGATCTAGTAATATTGTTGATCCTAATCTAACACTAGTATTGATATTCTTACATTGGTTACATGAACCACATCTGGAAGTACCTTTCTTGTTTATCCCTTCTATTTTACTTCTATTTTGCTCTAATATTCTCTTTAAATTACTACCTGTTTTGTATGTAGTACACAATTGCTTACCTACTATATGTCCTATAGAAGTAGATGAAGACAATAATTCCCAATACTTCTTCAAAATTTCAATCACTATATTAGTGTAGGGGTTAAACCTTAACACACAGACTTTCCTTTCGTTATCTAAATTTGTTGTAGGCTTACTAATGAGGTTCCTTCCCAACAATGGTGCATACTTGTTTCCCCATTGACTTTTGACAAAAGTTGTTATATTATCTAACATATTTTTTGGGTATCCTCTATCTAAAAATAAATTGTACAGGGTTTCCATTCCTCTAATCATGCATTCTCTAGTAGATGACATCCTAGCTGTACGAATGCATTGCCCCTTAACGACATTCCGAAATATATGGGGGGGATGGCAACTACTAAAGTGTATATAGTCGTTGGAGAATGTAGGTTTCCTGTAGATTTGAGAGGCAAAACCACTCCCTGTGTTGGAAATCAGGGTATCCAGATATGCTATTTCCTTTTTGTCATATTGGTAAGTAAACCTCAAAAAATCAGTAGTTTGATTAAGGTAGTCGATAAAAGATGGTATTTCGTCAATGGGTCCTGTCCAAATAATGAACATATCGTAAAACCTCATATACAACTTTATATGCTTGTAATACTCACTAAGGAATATACTGTTATTCTCCCACTCAAGCATTACTAAATTAGCAAAAATAGGGGCGCAAGAAGCCCCCATTGCAACCCCATGGGTTTGTCGAAAGTATTCACCAGCATGAAAAATGTAATTATAATCTAGAACTAGACCCATCATATCCATAATTAAATTAATTTTATCCCAAGTGAGCCCTGAGTATTTAATAAGGCTGTTATTGAAGTACTCCAAACCAATATTCGCTGGGATACTAGAGAATAAATCTTGTACGTCAATAGTGAGAAATATAAGGTTCTCATCCCATACTTCATTAGTTAATTTCCCCAAGAAATCCCAAGAATCCTTCACAATATGGCTCACTTTGGAATATACAGGTTTCGTCCAATGATCTATGGTAACCCCAATTTTAAAAGTTTTGGATTTAGAACCTGATATTATAGGCCTGAAAGGGGGCTTAGCTAAATTTTTATGAATTTTAGGTATTCCTATAATGTGTGCCAAAATAGGGTAATCCGTCCTTAAATATTCATAGAGTTCACTGGTTATTCTGTTGTCAAGTAAGTATTCTTCTAGTGCTAAATCAATACGTCTATGTCCTATATTGATTTGATTTAAAGACACTTCTTCATAATTACCTGATTCATATAGAATGTTATGTATATCTGTAAGGTACGTTTTCCGATCGTATATCACTATACCTCCCCCGGTGTCTTAGAGGAGGTGTCTAAGTGTTCATAAAGGACAAGGACATTGCTAGACTGTTCCAACAACATGACTCACTTGAACTACTCTATGTCCAACTAACCATAGGTATGACCCTCCCTGTCATATCCTTGCTAGCTATAGATCCCCTAACAAGAGTCTGGAAAACCACACCTCCTTCCAAAACCTACTGGAATCTCTTAACATTCAGTGTAACACCATACATATGAGTGACTTTAACTATCCCTACATAAACCGGGAGACTTATACAGCCCATAATTCACTTGCTTAGAGGTTTTTGGACTTTGTCAATGCCAATGCCCTGGAGCAACTAGTTAGCTTCCCAACTAGATGTACAAAAATCATAAACCTAGTACTCATGAACATGGGGGGATGCTGCTCCCTCCCTTGCATTAACTCCTCCCTGGTAATATCTGACTACAAAATGGATCTGCTTTAGTATTAAAACTAACCTATAACCCCCATCAAACCCCAAATCTGTTAAGAACTTTGCTATGGCCAATTACCTCAAACTAAGTGACAGCTTATTAAACTTCCAAGCCCCTGCATGATACTGAGGCACACTCTGAGCCTAGTACACAAAAGCACTGTATAACCACATTCATAGCTGCATAGAGCAGGCAGTACCTGTCCAAGTCAAACCTATGATTACTGGAAAAAATAAACCACCCTTGTGGACTCCTAGCATAAATAGGCTATACAACAAAAGGAAAAAAATCCTCTCCAAAGCCAAGAAAGAACAGATAAATGAGCGCAAAAAGGGACTCACCAGACTAAACAAACAAATTAGAGAGCTGGTCAAATCTGCCAAAACAAACTATGAGGCAAAGATAGCCTCCCAGGTGAAAGATAACCATAAGGCTTTTTTAATTATAATGAAAAACAAAACCAATAGGCAGAAGATGTGTAAAAACTATTTTTTAATAGCAAAAAATAAAAACATACAAGATAAGTGCTTTGGTACTCAATCCAGGTACTTCATCAGATTTATATTCAAAATACAAATTGCTTCTCTTTTATAGGTTAATGATTTAGACCACATGACTTCAATAAGGGTTTAATGGGCACAAATTCATTTAACCCTTTCCCTTTTGTTGCCTGTAGGATAGTCATCCATTTGATTTCCATGCATTCAGTACTTGTTCTAATATCACCACCTCTTAAACCAATATTACAAATTTCCAAAACCATAAACTTAAAACAATGACTATTTCCTACAAGGCTTATATGTTTGGATAAAGCATTCTTGTTATTATTCCTATGTTGTTGTTGTGTCTTTCGGCTTTTCCCGGTTAGGGGTCACCACAGCGGAACTCCGGTCCACTAATGATTGGCAGCTGATTTTTATGTGCCGAGTTGCCAGCCCTGATGCACAACCTTCAACGAAGGTACACCCATTCACGCACGTCTCCACGCAGAAGACACTGTAGCTGAGAATCGAACCTAGACAGCGTCTTACTGTGAGGCGACACTGCTACCGCAGCACCACCACCAGGATTTATACAATACAAATATTCCATGATCTGGTCTCTCAGGCAGCGATTGTTTTTTTTCCAACATAGAACATTCTACAGGTCTCACAAGATGCTAAATATACAAGATTACTGGTGCTACAACTAGCATAAATATTTATTTCATAAATATGTTCAGTATCAGGATGCACAAACAAATCATCAGTTCGAATATAGCTATACATATTACAGTGATGGCATGGAAAAGTGCCAGTCCTGTTAGTATTTAAGTTGGATCTTGATTGCATTAATGCTTAATAACATAGCATCTTTTTAATAGAGCAACAATTTTTAAAACTCAAAGAGGGTGACAGACCTAGTGTGTCTTTACATTTCTCATCAGACAAAAGAATCCTCCAATGCTTCTTAATTATGCTACAGATAGAACTAGTATTATTCAAATATGTAAGATACATTCTCAGATTCTGAGAAGAAGTATTATTTCTCTCATTGTCTGAGTTTAGTGTATTCCCAAAGAAAGGTTTTGTATGAGTGTACTTAAGGATATGGCTTAATTCTGTGCCATTGACATTTCAGTGACATTATAGTCTCTTTTACCATAGTTATCAGCCATCAAATCAAAAGAGGCAATCACTGTCTGTAGTGTGTAGCCATGCTGATCTAAAAAACTGACCCTTCAAAACATTACGTTTAACGTGTCTGGAGTACATACACTTGGCATGAATCACATTATTAGTTTTACATGCTTTCCTATATAGCTACGTGTCTATACCCTCAGATGTTTTTATCACGGTGATATCCAGAAAGCATATCTGGTCATGTGACCATTCAAATGTAAAATGAAGAAAATCAGTGGTGTTGTTCAAATACTGTATGAATTCACACAAACTTTCATATGTATTCCCCCAAACAAAGAAAACATCATCAACAAATCGACCATTGTATAGGATGGGGGTCTATATTATATGCTTGAAGAGACTTTTCTTCGAACATATAATCATCAAAACCTAAACAGCAAACACTCTAAAGCATGAATGGCCACATCTGCCTGGGCAGTACACAAAAACACAAACTTCAAAACCCTAATCACACCACCCCTAACTAAATATATCAACTTTGAGATTGCTCTATGTTGGGGAAAAGGACAATTCCCTATAACGGTCAACTGAACTTTTTCCCCGAGGAAAAAAATTAGAGGCCATGGACATTTGCGCTTTAGAGCATTTGATCTTTAGGTGTCGATGATTATATATTTGAAGAAATGCCTCTTCGAGCACATAATATAGACCTTATAGGATGGACCTAGAGAAAATGTTATTAATATTAAAGATATATTGAGACTCCCACTCTGCCAAGACCATGTTGGCATAACTGTTTGCACATACCGTGCCCGTAGCTACCCCTGTACTCTGTAGGTAAAACGTATCTGTGAATATAAAGACATTCTGTTCTACGATAATTTCTAGGAGGGTACAAATCACATAAACTTTATCATTGTACTTAGAGTGGTGACTCAAAAAGAGTCTCATGTAGTCAACTCTTATTTCATTTGGAATACAGGTAAAAAGTGATGTAAGAGTATGCACCCCAGACACGTTAAACGTAATGTTTTGAAGGGTCAATTTTTCAGATCAGCACAATTACATACTAGAGACAGTGACATGTATGCATCTTTTGATTTGATGGCTGATAACTATGGTAAAAGAGGCTATAATGTCACTGAAAGTTCAATGGCACAGAATGAAGCCATATCCTTAAGGGACACTCGTACAAAACCTTTCTTTGGGAATACACTAAACTCGGACAATGAGAGAAATAATACTTCCTCTCAGAATTTGAGAATGTGTCTTACATATACGAATGACACTAGTTCAATTTGTAGCATAATTAAGAAGCACTGGAGGATTCTTTTGTGTGATGAGAAATGTAAAGAGACACTAGGTTTGTCACCCTCTTTTAGTTTTAAAAATCATTGCTCTATTAAAAAGATGCTATGTTATAACCCATTAATGCAATCAGGATCCAACTTAAATACTAACAGGACTGGTACTTTTCCATGCCATCACTGTAATATGCGTAGCTATATTCAAACTGATGATTTGTTTTTGCATCCTGATACTGAATGTATCTATGAGATAAATGTTTATGCTAGTTGTAGCACCAATAATCTTGCATATTTAGCATCTTGTGAGACCTGTAGAATGTTCTACATTGGAAAAAGCAATTGCTGCCTGAGAGACTAGATCAGGGAACATCTGTATTGTATACACAGGAATGATAGCAAGAATGCTTTATCCAAACATATAAGCCTTGTAGGAAATAGTCATTGTTTTAAGTTTATGGTTTTGGAAATTTGTAATATTGGTTTAAGAGGTGGTGATACTAGAACAAGTACTGAATGCATGGAGATCAAATGGATGACTATCCTACAGGCAACAAAAGGGAAAGGGTTAAATTAATTTGTGCCCATTAAACCCTTATTGAAGTCACGTGGTCTAAATCATTAACCTATAAAACAGAAGCAATTTGTATTTTGAATATAAATCTGATGAAGTACCTGGATTGAGTATGAAAGCGCTTATCTTGTATGTTTTTATTTTTGTTATTAAAACACAGTTTTTATGCATCTTCTGCTCATTGGTTTTGTTTTTTGTTATACTGTTTTCGTTTTATACTTATTTGCTCTTTTAATTTTCTTATACTATTTTAAATTATGTTCATAACCTCAGGTAAAATGCTCACCAATGTGCTGAGTTAATAATATTAGTATAGCAAACCTGCTGGCTGACAAGTTCAGTTCAAACTTCACCCCCCCATCACCTCCTATCACACCCAAAGAAATACCCACAACCATCCCCCTACTAGTCATTATGAGGGAAAAGGTCCTTACCACACTCACTAAAGGCAAAAACACAGTCTCCATGGATCATGACAACATTCCAGGATGCTTCTTAAATAGTTTAAAACATAATCTTCCAGGGTCACTAAATACCCACGTTAACCACAGCCTATGAACAGACTTTGTCCCAGAGGAATGGAGGACTGCAGCAGTTGTCCCTCTGCACAAGGGGGGCTTATTACCTGACCCAGGGAATTACAGATCCATAAGCTTGGCCAGTCTTATCCACAAGGCCATGGAGAGAATTATCATAGACTTCATCTATACCGACATAGGAATCCTCCAAAAACTGACCAGACCCAATTTGTCTTTGTCAGATGGAGGTCTTGCCTGCTCAATTTGGTTGATGTCTTTAATAAAGTCACCAGGGTCATGGATGAGGGTAAAATATTGCACACTGCTTATCTAGACCTGGACAAAGCTTTTGACACAATTCCCCACTTGGGGATCATAGACAAACTTAATGAGTTAGGCATAAACCCCTACATCATCAGAGGGATAGACAACTGGCTCACAGACAGGAAACATGTCTGGATGGGTGAATCCACTTCTGAAAAGTAACCTTTTACTAGTAGTGTCCCACAGGGCTCAATTCTGGGATCCCTCCTGTTTGGTATATACTTCTCTGAAGTGAAGACCAATGTTGGGAAACTCTGGCTCACAAAGTTCACTGATGACTGTAAGCTGGAAGCAATCACTAAACCCCCAAATGATGTTGACATCCTACAGACAGGCCTAAAACTGACAAACAACTGGTGCCAAAACCATGGCCTGAGACTAGGTGCTATACATGCATAATCATACCCTTTGGTAAATCAGAAATCCCTGCAAATTATGATATTGATAGCTCACCCCTAAAAGTAGACCTAGTGTTGAGGGACCTATGAACACAGATAAATATTAACCAAAACTTTGGCCATCAGACAGCTATGGTAATGAGGAAGTCCTTCTGTGTGACTCAACTTATAAGTAAAGGTTTTGCATCAAGATCAAAGAAAGTTCTAGTGCTATTGCACCTGGCCCTCATCAGGCCCATAGTCAAGTACAATGTTCCCTTTTGCATGTGCCTAACCAGGCACATACACCAAATGGACTGGCCCCAGAGGTTTCCCACTAAAAAATACAAAGTGTAAGACTCATGTCTTATGCAGACCAACTAAAGGCCCTATCCCTTTACTCCGTCTCATATCGTTTACTGAGAGGGGACTTATGTCTTAACTTCAAGGCATTCTCTGACAAATTATACAAGGATAGCATGTTCCATGGACCTAAACCTTATTTCTGACTCTAATAGAACTTGCTGGAGGGACAGATTCATAACCCAAAGACTGCCACGTCTATGGAATAAACTTCTCATCTTCATAAAACAAAGTGCATCCATCATTCTCTTCAAAATTAATTTGGATAAATGAATGGGGAACTGTAAATTCACTCCTGAGGTACTGCCTATGTCCCTTTTAAACAAAGGCAGTCTATAAAGTGACTCAGGGCTCCAACACCCAAAGACCATTGACCCTGATACTACCCCATTCCTCCTGGGTATTATCAGCTAGGCTTGCAAATGCTCTTGTGCCATTAGCCTAATAATCATCTATGAACCTGTCCAACAAAAAAATGTCCCATACATAGCTCTGCACTTCACATATGTGTCTTCTCAACACACTTAATTTGGTCCAGTTGGCCATACATTACTGAGTTGTTGTCACCCAACTATGTTGTGGTGACAGTCCGGACTCATCCAATCTTCTATACATGTTCACATTATGGTGTTGAAGAAGTTGATATCTATGGTTCTTTCCTAAGTCCCTCCTGCAAATTCTTTTATTGCTTCCCCTTTGTTCTTCACTCTGCATTCCCCATTTCACTACTTTCCTATCAACCCCATTTTCACACCTTTAATTTCATCAAAAACTAGAATCATACACCACACACATGGCTAGAAATGGCCCTTAAAAAAGGCCTTCACTTTTTGGTCTCTGCATTTGCACAGAGTTTGGCATCACACATCAGAGCTGAGCAGTGGTGAAAGTATCTATATGTCCCAAGTCCAAATCTGGTGAGTTTTTGCCATCAGCTACATTAGTTTGGTTATCTCCTCGCAATTCTGCTTAAACTTGCTGCACTAAAGGAACACAGAGTTAAAGCAAAGTAAAGGCAGTACTTTGAAACATTTACTCTGAAAGGTTTTTAGAGTACTGAATGTAACAAAATGCAACTTTCTATGCGGAATTTTGACATTGGCCAAAAATGAGAATTTGAGGTGACATCTATGCCCACAACTGTCACATATTTACCCAACCTTGTTCTGCTTGTCTTAAGCCTTTTGTCCCTCTCCTAACCCTTCTTTAGCCCAGTTTCAATCACTTCATGCCACATAGCATGGCAGCTTAATAATGAAAACAGACAAAAATCATGTCCATGAATGTTTCATTAAACTAAACATTGTTGTGTATGTCCATGTCTTCTTGCATTCATCCCTTCACTCACACCCCCTTTATGTGTGTGTATCTATTAGGCTGATAGATGTACGGGTAATCTCATGTTTTTTGCATACAGACATGACTCTTCTGATCAATAATACAAACTTGTTACCTTGATTCAGTAGTTTATCAGTATTCCTGTAATGTGCAATATTTACAAAATCTGCTGTAGGATTCACTTTGTGTCATTTTCAGATGATGAAGGATGAAATGTTCATCTATGTCATATAGAAACTGTCCCTATTGTGAAGAAGCTTACTGCACACACTTTTCAGGATATCCTGCCACACACAAATAGTTAACATATATATTGAGTCATAATATTCATCTAAAAAGATGTACTACCCCTTGTCATTTCTAGGAAGCTGTAAACACAATTAACTTATGATTTGTAGTGAGGCCTGCTAACAACTAATAGTTGCACAGCTGTATTGAGGTAGGCAGTACTGATAAAATTTGGGAAAGACACGTACTTTATTGTAGTCATTGATAGTCACATTTGTAGCCCTGATCTCATTTACTTATCTAATGCCATCCTGACACCATTGGTAAAAAGAAGAGAATAATCAGGATTTGAACCCTAGCTCACCTGTGCTCTATTCAGGAGTTCACTGCTCTTATACAGTTTGCAACAGAGAAAACTAGGCAGTTATGCCCCACTGCTAAGCCTGTTTGTCCAAAAGGAGGTGAAACAAATTACATCTTACACTTACTACCTTAAGCATGGAGCTGCATTTGCTCGGTGCTTAACACTGTCAAACAGGGAAGGGAATGGCAACAATTATTAATGTCATAAAACTTTGGCCACAGCACTTCAAATATAGACTACAACATGAAAATCACTGTATCTGTCAGCAATTTGGCCCATAACATATCTTGGAAACTACTTCACAAGTTCAGGTTTAATTCATGAAATGCAAATCACGCATGCGGTAACACTTTATAATCATCCATGCAAATCAGTTTCTTGGAGATGTGCTATGTAAGGAAGTATTTAGCATGGCATACTCTGGTTACTGAGTTATTATTTTCCATTAAATGGAAAGGCATTCATAAACGCCCGAGAAGGGCAGGGATATGTGTGCTTGACTGAACATATGTGTCCTGATATTCATGTGTGCACTGCAGCAATGCACTTGTAAAAGATATATCAGTATCTGGGCCATTGTCAATCAGACTACAGAAACACACAGCATAACTGCATTATTACATTTGGTATAGGTTTATACTGATACTGGACATTGGTCATCCATGATCATATCATATTGATATTGTCAGAAAGAAAATTCTATGAATGTAGATATCACGTCATCTGACTATGAAGATACATACCTCCATTCTTGCAGTACTGGTGTTTCCAAGGCATATGTGTGTGTGTGTGTGTGTGTGTGTGTGTGTGTGTGTGTGTGTGTGTGTGTGTGTGTGTGTGTGTCTGTGAGTGTGTTATCTATACAACATCCTGAGAAACAGGTACATGTATGTCTCAGTTCTGCAAGATGCATTCATGACAGCTTCTTTCAAATAGGTTACCAGGACGTATTTAAATGTATTTTTGCAAAATGGACTCACACATGCATAGCCTAAGACCTGCCTTTGCACATAAGTCTCATAACACTATGTTGATATCATCCTCTATTAAGAGCACTGTGTCAATGATAAAATCAGATGTCTGAGACGGTGTGAGTGTTAATAACTGTGCTCTCCAGCTTGTGTAACTAGTTAGGTATGGGATCAAACTGCACAACAGTCAACTTGTGTGTCTGAGTTTGCATGTCTGAATGTGTGTGCATGTAGTCAGAAGAGCTTGACTCTATGTCCTGCTGCCCCCTCTTAAGCATCATCCAGAAAATACTTTTACACTGGCACATGACGTCACAGCAATTTCATACAGACCTCCCAACATCATCTTCTCACCATACACTGATTATGTCATCCCCTATAAAGTGCACTCTGATAATATTAAAGTCAGACTTGTGCTGTGGTGCTAGCATTAAGAACTATGTTCTCTACCTTGTGTAATCTCAAAGCAGTTAAACTGAGTGTGTGATCATTCAACTATCACTCTGGAGACAAATTTACACAAGGCTGTGAGTCCACATCCATGTCATACAATCCTCCCAACATGTTTTTCTCTACATACACCGATACTGTCATCCCATATAAAATGCATTCTGACAGAGGTAAAGTGAGACTTGTGCTGTGGTGTTAGCATTAAGTACTGTGTTTTCTAGCTTGTGTAACTTGAGAGGCAGGGGTTTTAATCTCACAGCATCAGCTTGAGTGTATGTGTTCATTTAGCTATCACTTTGGAGACCATTTTAGACTAGAATGTGAGTCAACATCTATGTGACACAATCCTCCCAACATCATCTTCTCAGCATACACTGATGATATCATCCTCTACAAAGTGCATACTGACAGGGTTAAGTTCAGACATCTGTGCTGGTGCTGACATTAATAAAATGTGTTGTGTAACTAGATATGTGGGGGTTCTAATCTAACAGCGATCAGTTTGAGTATGTGTGTGTTCATTCAACTATTAGTGTGGAGACCATTTTACATCGGGATGTGAGTCCAAGTCTATATCACATCTATATCAGACACTCCTCCAAAACATCTCAGCAGGCAGTGATGACATCATCCTGTTTAAAGTGCACTCTGACACTTTTAATGTCAGGCATCTCTTGTGGTGCTACTCTTACATTGTATAGAAGCCAGCTTGTATACCTACACAGGTGTTGTGTTTGAATCTGACTTCAGTCAACTTGTGTATGTGGGGTTGGTGGTGTATTATGGTCATTGTATGATATTTTGAATCTCTTTTCATTTGACTCCCAGTCTGGAGAACATTTTACAAAGCCCCATGAATCCAACGGTCCCTGTTCCCTCTATACACATACAGATCTTTTCTGTGGAACACTGAGGATGTCATCATCTCAAAGGTGCATACACACATTGTGAAGCAGAGTCTCTACATTACCCTGTGCAAGCCATCTCCAGACCATTGGATGTGAGATTGCTAATTATGTCATGGGATGGTGCACATGTCACATATGGATAGAAGCAGTCTGTAATAAAATCAAACACATACACACATGCACCTAATATCTTCCATCACAGATATACCAATTTTGGTTTAAATGGTATTATAATAGCTAGGATTTTATGTGCTTTTGACCGTTAGCCTATTAATGCCTTATGACCCTCTAAAGATTGCACATACCAATGTTGTTGTCATCCACATGTGCCATATCGAGGTGTGGATGAACTGTAGCCCTATAACAGTATATTGCAAACTGTGATTTGAGCTACAGTATTGATGTTTGCTGCTGCCATCTGGTTACATGTTCCTTCCATAACAGCTGTGGTAATATGCTTCCCTAGGACTGTTGACATGAAAGGATGCTATGCATATCGTTGCCTTACTAAGGTATTTGTTCTTGTAGTGGAGTATACCAACAGTCTACACAGTTTTCATTTAACCATCACAGTGACATCTGCAGTATGACACAGGTGTGCATGTGCATACCTAGCATATGGAAATTTTATCTGACATACAGCAATATCACGCCATACTGATTATTTGGGCACATATGCCTGGGTTCATCCACATGTTGTAATGCTGTTATATACACAAACATATGGCATGTTCAGAATCACTTACAACCTTGGGGATTTCATCATATGTACATTTCTGTTGTTATTCACAAGGATTATTCAGGTGTTTAACAGAAGCATTGTAGGACTCTCAGCATTTGTGTCATTAAATGTTCTGCATGAACTGCATCCACCTCAGTTGTAATATGTCCATATATGGTGTCAGGGCCCTCACCCACACATTTCCACTGATAAACATATAGGCATATGGTGCACATTGGATGTAATGTGACATGAATTATGTTGAATTACATGACTGTGTTAACAGTTCCACTATGTTGCATGTGATTTATACCCACCATTTTATTTAGAGGTGATGTCACAAAGCATTTTGCAACTATGTCTGAAATCTTAAGGGGGATACCCAAGTATATGCAGAGCTGGTTGGTGATGGCACTACCCATACTCAACTAGAGGAAACAGACAACCTGCTAGTTGACATATTCAGATCAAACTTCAACCTTCTGTCTCCATCTATCACCCAAAGTATACTTGCCACCATTCCTTAGCCTATTATCTTAGGTTCTCTTCCCTCTCTAAGGCCAAAAACATGGCATCAATAGGCCCTGACAATATCCTAAGTTGCCTTTTAAATAATTTCAAGACTGATCTAAGAGAAACTCTTGGATTCCTATTTAACCACAGCCTCTACGCAGGCTATGTTCCTGCAGAATGGTGGACAGCAACAGTTGTCTCTTTGTACAGGGGGGGGGGACCATCAACATACACAGGGAATTATAGACACATAAGCCTGAAAAGCCTCATCAATAAAGCCATAGAAATAATCAACATAGACCTTATCAACAAGAGCATAGTTAATCTGCTGACTCTAGAACAAACCCAGCTTGGATTCGTTAAGGGTAGATCATGTCTGTTAAATCTGGTTGACTATTTCAAGAAGGTCACCAAGGCCTTGGATAAGGAAAAGACTGTACATCCAACCTAACTTGACCTGGCCAAGGCATTTGACACAATTCCACACTCACAAACAAAGTGCCCAAACGAGTCCGAGATTCAAAAAAATGAAACGCACTTTATTTAAAACAAAATAATAAGCGTTTTCGCTTCAGTTAAAACAGAAGCTTCTTCAGCATAAAAAGAGAGCGCAAGCTCACAATATTTAAAACCTACTAAGTGACGTATTATTGATGTCACCAAATTAATCATTTGAAACACGTTTGAAACAAAATACCTCAATTTAAACTTTTGTTTAAAACCAAACAGGTAACACCTAAAATTACCATCCAATATTATAAATGTCCTCATGTATGTGCGGATAAACAAACAACCAAGAGTTGTCAACATTGCTGAAACCATGGTCAGGTATAAATTCAAGGTAGCAAAGAAGCTACCTAACCACGTTATTGAAAGAATGTCCTATACTTATGTATGGACAAACAGTTAAAAGCATGTATAAAATAAACATAATAACTGTGGTAACATGAGTCCTAAAATGTCTGAAGTAAAATATAGCCAACAATAATACCCAAAGATTGTGTAATGGTCATAGAAAAAGACCTGTTACAAGGGGCAACTTATTTTAAGACTGCGAGGTTTGAACCCAAAATTGGTTACATACTACCCAATCCCAGAATGGTCAATAAACCTAGTGTGAGTAAATTATGCTAACACACCTATTACCTAAGATAGGACTTATACTTTAAAATAGAAACAATATTGCAGTTGTCATTGAGACCCGGGTAGGAGAAAGCATCTAATAATAGTTGCCACTCCAACTCACGGGTCTCTAAAATTAAAGACTGCGGACCACCCCTAACATCACATTTTACATTATCAATACCCATAAATTTAAAACTGTGGCCGCAATTGTTCAAGATATGTTTAGAGAGGGCATTATCGCTCCTCTTATTCTTGATGGCATATAAATGTTGGTAAATATGGTCCCTAAATCAAGCGATCCGTCTTACCAACATAGAATGCGTGACAGCATTCACAAAAAGCCACGTATACAATGGATTTAGTGTTACAGTTGATCTTGTGGTTGATAACAAACTTCCTTTTACCAATGGAGAAGGAATTACCTACCCGTAGGTGTGTACACCATTTACAACACCCACAAAGGTATGTCCCCTTGTGTCTAACCATGAGGTCGGCTGAGTTGTTCCTCTGTAATAAATCTTTGAGGTTATACCCTCTTTTAAATGTAAACACAGGGGTAGTACCCAGCCTGTCATGTAGCCCGGCATTAGTAATAAAATGCCAATCCTTGCGAATGATTGCACACAAGGCCAGAGTGTAAGTTAAGCGGGAAATGAAGCCACTAGAGAAATTTGATCTGTTACAGGGGTTAAAAACGTCAACATTGTTGTCAATAGTTGTAATTGAATTCCCTAACTGGCTCAAGGAGAGCGTATCATTACCACCTGAGTATACCTGCTCATTAGGTAATATTAATGGTAAATAAGTTCCATTCAACCGTTTGGTTGATACTTCACCTATTAAGTCAAAAATAAGTTCTTCAGGGTACCCACGGTTTAAAAACATGTCCGACAGTAGTGAACATTCTTTGTCGAAAGCATCCTCAGTGCTGCACATACGGGCAGCCCTGACTAATTGCCCCTTGACAATAGAGCGTTTCTGTCTCCAGGAGTGGCAACTTGTAAAATGCAAAAACGAATTGCAATAAGTTGCCTTCCTAAAGATGGATGAACAGAATCTATTATTGCTAATATCTTTGACCAACTGGACATCAAGATAATCAATCTCAAAAAGTGAGAAATGATAAGTGAATTTCAAAAAATCTGTTGAAGAATTCATATGTGCCAGCAAGTTCAAAGCATCAGCTTCACTCCCTTTGAATAGAACAAACACATTGTCAAGGAAACGGGTGTAAATCTTAGAACACTCCACAAAGGTTGGATGGTTGAACAAGAAATTGTTCTCCCAGTAGGCGACAAACATGTTAGCAACACTGCTGCCACATGGGGAACCCATTGCTATGCCTTTCTTTTGAAGGTAATAGTGGCCATCAAACATGAAAAAGTTAGAAGACAAAACTATGTCAAGCAAAACTGTGACCAAATAGATGTCATTATCAGAGGCTCCGCATTCCCGAAGCATGAGTTCAATCCATTCGACAGCCTCCCCATGTGGTATTGATGTATATAAATCAACAACATCGATGGTCAAAAAGTTGAGGCTGCTGTCGAACTGGACTTCATTAATCAAACTCAGAAAGGACCATGAATCCTTACAGATTTGGGGGATAGTTTTCAAGTATTTGCTGATAATGCTGTCAATAAGGCGAGCACAAGGGTGTGTGATGGAACATCTGCCATCAACTAAAGCACGCATAGGTGGATCGGTAAGGCTTTTATGAATTTTAGGGATCCCAAACATAACTGGTACCCTGGGGTAAGAGATGTTAATGAAATTATAGGTATCAATATTAATCCTTCCCTCAAGGTATAGATCCCTAAAATAGCCTTTAATTCTATTATAACAACCCGTTAATTCATTAAGCGAGGAGCTTTCGTAAGCTGGTGAATCTAATACCTTCAGCATGCGGGTAGAATATTCTGCCCTATCAAAGATAACTAAACCCCCGCCCTTATCTGGTTTGATAACTCTCACAGCAGAGCTACAAATTTTGTTCAAGGCCAACAGTTGTTCAGTAGTAGTGTTTCTACTACTCCCATCAGCTCTCACTGTTGTATGTAACTGCCTAAAATCCAATTCACATACTTTCTCGAACATGAATAGGCTAGGGTGTAAGGGAGGATTAAAGGAACTAGTTAACTTCAACCCAGATGCATTTCCAAAAAAATCATTGTTGAAAAAAACATTCAAATTGAGTTTACGCACAAAGAGTTTTAAGTCCATCAGCGTTTTGGCTAGCCTGAATTTGTAATCAGGTACAAAATTCAAGCCTTTAGTCAATAATTCAATTAGTTCATCATCCACAATGACATCTGAAAAGTTGTAAATAAAAAAGTCCCCTTTGATGTTGGACAGAACTGACGGAGTTGTCTCAACACAAGTTACTACACCAAGTGGCATGCCAGTAGGTTCCAGTAAAGGGTCAATCAGTTCCAGTTCTTGTTCCTCTGAAAGCGATTGTTGCTCCTCCCTAAAAAAGGCTTTTGGTTGTTGTTGTTGTTTTTCTTATTAAATGATTTTATCCTGTTGCTTCTCCTAGGGCCTTGCAAGTCGCCTACTACACCATCAACACTGCCCAAACCTGCATCCGTAGGAGGTTGTGCAACACCCTCCCCATTACAATTTTCCAACTCTTGTGAGTCTCTTTCTGCATAGTTACCTGGTTTATTAATCTTTTTCAACAAATTAGGGTAAGCAGAATTTGTCTGATAAGCCTGTCTGTCCCTCAAAGGTTTTTAACCTTGTTAGCTTTCAATTTAACTAGCACTGTATCAATGCTAGTAAAAGTCCGGTTATAATCATATTTATATCTGTAAAAGTTCACATCAGCTTTAATGCTGTCATCAATTTTAGAAGCTTCATCGAGCAGGACAGTAATATGCTTAGAATAGTTCTTTACCATCAACTCTAACAGTTCAGCCCCTTGTTTATTAAAAGGGGCTTTTAATTCTGACAAAAAAGAAGAGTCAAAAAATAACCCAGTAGGAGTAAATGAACTACATAGTCCTTTGGGTATAACACTCTCCTTTAAACACTGTTGAAAATACGAAACTTCCAATTGAAGTTTCTTGATTTTTAATAATGTACTGTCCAGTACTTTCAAATTGGCTAAAATACTATCAGAAGTGTTACCTGGGTTAAGGGAATCCGTCACCGAAGAGCCCATTTTTTTGAATCTCGGACTCGTTTGGGCACTTTGTTTGTGTTCTAGTTTTGGTTTATTTTTTCAGTTGTTTAGTATGGCTTCTGGTGTACCGTCGAGTCCGGGTTCACCTAACATCTTTGGCACTAATAGTGCGGATAATTTTCATGACCAAGTTAATATGCAAGCGCTTATGGCAGCGCTTTCTCAACGGTTAGATTCCATCAACTCTCGGCTTGATAACATCGAGAAAAATAGTGTTAGTCAAGGGCGGATTAATGCTCTACACGTGCCGGATGGTAACCGCTTCTTGTCTGGAGTTAGCAACACGGACATTCCACCAGGTCAAGCACCACGTACCACAGCGCTTGGCCCGTCTGTACTAGCAGGGTCAGCAAGCTTTAATTTGGCCGAATCGATGCAAAATGCCTGGGGTGCCGGTTCTTCTTCTATTATTGGTAACAACAGCAATAACAGGTCTAGCGGTGATAATGCGGTGGTTCAAACTAACACCGCTTTGCCTCTTGACACTCAAGAACGGAATGGTGAAGCTGATTCACTTATTGGGATGCCCTCTATGTCCGAATGGGCGAAAGATGCTGCTGCCTTTTCTTTTGGTAATCAAGCATGTTTGGGCTCTTCGGTGACGGATTCCCTTAACCCAGGTAACACTTCTGATAGTATTTTAGCCAATTTGAAAGTACTGGACAGTACATTATTAAAAATCAAGAAACTTCAATTGGAAGTTTCGTATTTTCAACAGTGTTTAAAGGAGAGTGTTATACCCTTGTTATATCCTTTCTGAGTTTGATTAATGAAGTCCAGTTCGACAGCAGCCTCAACTTTTTGACCATCGATGTTGTTGATTTATATACATCAATACCACATGGGGAGGCTGTCGAATGGATTGAACTCATGCTTCGGGAATGCGGAGCCTCTGATAATGACATCTATTTGGTCACAGTTTTGCTTGACATAGTTTTGTCTTCTAACTTTTTCATGTTTGATGGCCACTATTACCTTCAAAAGAAAGGCATAGCAATGGGTTCCCCATGTGGCAGCAGTGTTGCTAACATGTTTGTCGCCTACTGGGAGAACAATTTCTTGTTCAACCATCCAACCTTTGTGGAGTGTTCTAAGATTTACACCCGTTTCCTTGACAATGTGTTTGTTCTATTCAAAGGGAGTGAAGCTGATGCTTTGAACTTGCTGGCACATATGAATTCTTCAACAGATTTTTTGAAATTCACTTATCATTTCTCACTTTTTGAGATTGATTATCTTGATGTCCAGTTGGTCAAAGATATTAGCAATAATAGATTCTGTTCATCCATCTTTAGGAAGGCAACTTATTGCAATTCGTTTTTGCATTTTACAAGTTGCCACTCCTGGAGACAAGCGCTCTATTGTCAAGGGGCAATTAGTCAGGGCTGCCCGTATGTGCAGCACTGAGGATGCTTTCGACAAAGAATGTTCACTACTGTCGGACATGTTTTTAAACCGTGGGTACCCTGAAGAACTTATTTTTGACTTAATAGGTGAAGTATCAACCAAACGGTTGAATGGAACTTATTTACCATTGATATTACCTAATGAGCAGGTATACTCAGGTGGTAATGATACGCTCTCCTTGAGCCAGTTAGGGAATTCAATTACAACTATTGACAACAATGTTGACGTTTTTAACCCCTGTAACAGATCAAATTTCTCTAGTGGCTTCATTTCCCCGTTTAACTTACACTCTGGCGCCTTGTGTGCAATCATTCGCAAGAATTGGCATTTTATTACTAATGCCGGGCTACATGACAGGCTGGGTACTACCCCTGTGTTTACATTTAAAAGAGGGTATAACCTCAAAGATTTATTACAGAGGAACAACTCAGCCGACCTCATGGTTAGACACAAGGGGACATACCTTTGTGGGTGTTGTAAATGGTGTACACACCTACGGGTAGGTAATTCCTTCTCCATTGGTAAAAGGAAGTTTGTTATCAACCACAAGATCAACTGTAACACTAAATCCATTGTATACGTGGCTTTTTGTGAATGCTGTCACGCATTCTATGTTGGTAAGACGGATCGCCGATTTAGGGACCATATTTACCAACATTTATATGCCATCAAGAATAAGAGGAGCGATAATGCCCTCTCTAAACATATCTTGAACAATTGCGGCCACAGTTTTAAATTTATGGGTATTCATAATGTAAAATGTGATGTTAGGGGTGGTCTGCAGTCTTTAATTTTAGAGACCCGTGAGTTGGAGTGGCAACTATTATTAGATGCTTTCTCCTACCCGGGTCTCAATGACAACTGCAATATTGCTTCTATTTTAAAGTATAAGTCCTATCTTAGGTAATAGGTGTGTTAGCATAATTTACTCACACTAGGTTTATTGACCATTCTGGGATTGGGTAGTATGTAACCAATTTTGGGTTCAAACCTCGCAGTCTTAAAATAAGTTGCCCCTTGTAACAGGTCTTTTTCTATGACCATTACACAATTTTTGGGTATTATTGTTGGCTATATTTTACTTCAGACATTTTAGGACTCATGTTACCACAGTTATTATGTTTATTTTATACATGCTTTTAACTGTTTGTCCATACATAAGTATAGGACATTCTTTCAATAACGTGGTTAGGTAGCTTCTTTGCTACCTTGAATTTATACCTGACCATGGTTTCAGCAATGTTGACAACTCTTGGTTGTTTGTTTATCCGCACATACATGAGGACATTTATAATATTGGATGGTAATTTTAGGTGTTACCTGTTTGGTTTTAAACAAAAGTTTAAATTGAGGTATTTTGTTTCAAACGTGTTTCAAATGATTAATTTGGTGACATCAATAATACGTCACTTAGTAGGTTTTAAATATTGTGAGCTTGCGCTCTCTTTTTATGCTGAAGAAGCTTCTGTTTTAACTGAAGCGAAAACTCTTATTATTTTGTTTTAAATAAAGTGCGTTTCATTTTTTTGAATCTCGGACTCGTTTGGGCACTTTGATTGTGTTCTAGTTTTGGTTTATTTTTTCAATTCCACACTCAGGTATTATACAGAGAAACGCTCTCAACTGGGCATAAATCCTTATGTCACCAGGTGGGTACCAAATGGCTCACAGACAGGATACATACTGTCTGAGTGGGTGAATTCACTTCTAGCAAGAGGCCAGTCACCAAAGACATACCACATGGTTTTGTATTAAGCCCTTTCCTATTCAGTATTTATTTCAGGATACATACTGTCTGAGTGGGTGAATTCACTTCTAGCAAGAGGCCAGTCACCAAAGACATACCACATGGTTTTGTATTAGGCCCTTTCCTATTCAGGATTTATTTCTCAGAAGTCAGTGCAAATGTAGGTAGTCTTTGCCTGACCAAATTTGCCACTGATTGAAAATTGGGGTCAATCATAGAATTCACAAACACTGCAGAAAGGATTAATGCACATAAATGATTGCTACTAGAGCCATGGAGAGTAACTAAATGCAAATATATTCATAATTATTCCTTTTTGAAAAGCAATATCCCACCTAATTACAATACAGACAGCACCCCCTAAGAATAAACCCAGTGGTATGTGATCTGGGTACTCAGGTTGATACTAATCTAACTACCCTGTATCCACAGTGGTGAGAAACTCCTTCTATGTGGTACAACTCATAAGTTAGGGCATGACATCTAGATCAAAGGACATTATAATTCCATTTTTCTCAGCCCTGATCACACAAATAACTGAGTGCAATGCACATTTGTGAGGTACCTCACCAGATATCTGCAACAGCTGGAATGAACCCAGAGTTATGAAGACACAAGTTATAAAACACAAGTCCTACGTGGAAAGATTGAAAGCTCTATTACTGCATTCTGTCTGCTACAGACTACGAAGGGGTGGACTGTGTCTGGCCTACAGGGCAGTGTCCAATCTGGTCCTGATGAAAATGTTACACATTCATAAAGCAAACTGCATGAGGATCACTAATTCCAAGGATCTTAACATAGCCTTTAACATAAATAAATCATGTTGGAGAGATGGATACATCTCTTAGAGACCACACCTTCTCTGGAACAAGCATCCCCTTCACGTAAAGTAACCCCCTTCTATGACCCTCTTCAAGCATAACCTAGATCAATGGATGTGTAATTGTAAATTTAATTCTGGGGTAATGCCCATGACCCTCATGGACAGAGGGACTTAGTTTTACATACCAATGCATAGACTCATACCTCTGTGAACTTCGTTCACTTAGTTATTGAAAATTGTTAAAAGCGGGTTAAATCTGGCTAGGCTTGTATGGGGTCTTGGGCCATTAGCATAGTACTCTCCTATGAACATATGAACCTATGAAGTGCAGTTGTGGCCTGGGTACAGCTGTAATGTGAATTGCTGTGTCACAGACATACCACTACATAACATCAGTATTACCACTTCACGGTTTGCATGAACAACATAATATACTTTATACGTAGTAGAACAAGCATATGCAAAACCACTAACTATATATCCACTAGAAACACAAAAAAATTCTCTCCTGAGGTCCTCAACACTTTACTGTGTAACTGTGACTGGACCCCCCCTAAAAACCCTCCCACTTGACCAGGCTGTAGCATATTTCAACAAAACGTTTCTACAACACCTAGACACTGTCGCTCCATTGCGCAAAATCAAGGTTAGAACCTCTAAAAACCCCTGGCTCAGTAAAGAAACCAAACAAATCCTCAAGTCCAGAGACGCTGCCTGGCATTACTATCAAAAAAACAAAGAAACACAAAGCCTAACTAAGTACCAAGAACTGCGCAACCGTGCAAAAAAATGCATTAGGCTGGACAAAAAATCCTACTACACAACATTACAAACTAAACACCAACACAACCCCCAAAAATTTTGGAAAAATGTAAACCAGCTACTAAAATCCACCCAAAAGGCTACCCCCAAACCAACCACCCCTGACACTAAAGTTCCCATCGAAACACAATTCAACTCCCACTTTGTGAACTCAATTCTATCTCTAGTATCACAGGACAGTTCCTTCCTCACTATCCCCCCAACACAAATAACACTAATACAAGCTTTACCCTCAAAACAGTTTCCACCACTTCAATCAAAAGCATGCTCCCCAAACTAAAAACCTCATCAACAGCAGCCGACCTACTCCCCAGTTATTTCTTGAAACTCACAGCAGATGCTATTGCTATCCCAGTCTCCACTCTCATAAACAGATCAATTGTTGAAAACTATGTGACCAAACTCTGGAAAATATCCTATGTTACACCCATACATAAAGGCGGGACCTCCACTGAACTTAATAACTACAGACCCATTGCTTTACTCTCCCCCCTGGCCAAAATCCTAGAAAAATGCATCCATACCCAGATGCTAAGCTATCTCCTAGACTGCAACATCCTGTCACCTACTCAGCATGGTTTCAGACCTGCCCATAGTACCACTACAGCTCTCCTCTGCTTTACAGACACAGTAAACCGTCTCAAAAATGAAGGCCTGCAAGTGTCAACTCTTTTCTTGGATATGTCCAAAGCATTTGACACAGTCTCACACCAAATCCTGCTAAACAAACTAAACCAATATCATCTTTCTAATTCCACTCTTACCTGGTTCCAAAGCTACTTAACTGACAGGTACCAAGCTGTGAAATGGGAAAATTCTCTCTCTCCTCAGCTGCCCATAACTATAGGAGTCCCACAGGGTTCTATCTTAGGACCACTACTATTCACAGTCTTCACAAATGACCTCCACACCTCCACACAGCATGCATCTTTAATTCAGTATGCAGATGTCACTACCTTAATCTGTGCTGCACAAAACATTCCCACCCTCCTGCAAACAACTCAACTAGCATTCTCTGACATTGAAAACTACCTTACCAAAGCCCAACTTATCCTCAATCCAAAGAAAACTCAGCTTATGATTATAACCAGTTCTAACAAAAACACTAACAGTCAATTCACTATCTACTCCACAAATGCTACCCCAATTGCTCCAGTGCCACAGGCTAAGCTATTGGGAATAACCATAGACTCCCACCTAAAATTTGATAGTCATCTGAACTTAACTATTAAAAAGTACATGCCAAACTGGGGTCACTCTACCGTATCAAACCATTTCTTACCAACAACACAAGATCAGCCATTGCTCACTCCCAACTTCTATCCACCCTACTCTATGCATCTCCCATTCTGACTAATCTCAACAAAACTGAACTAAGCAAAATGGAAGCTTGCTATAACAGAATTGCCCGTTTGCTGCAAATTGCTCATATAGAACTCATCATTGTACTGCTTTGAGACAGCTCCACTGGCTTGAACTGCCCAACCTCCTAACCTACAATCAGCTCTGCCTCTGTCATTCTATCTATTACCTCCCCAATAAGTGTCCTGCCCTCAAAAACCTAGTACAACATCACTCAGCCAAAAGGCCTCTTAGATCATCAAGCAAACTACTACTAGAAGTCACCAACAGCTACAATAGCTTTGGAGATGCACTATATAGTAGTTCGGTGGCTAAAAAATGGAACTCTGTCCCTACTAGCATTCAAAACACATCACCCAAAGCCTCCTTTAAAGACCTCATCAGGCAACATCTCAAGCAAAGTTGGCAGTGCCATGATTGCTCCCCAGGCTAGTGAAAGCGGATAACATATGCATACTAAATCTAGAGCAATTTATAATAGTTTTTCAATCTTACTCACAAACACTGACTAATCTACAATGTATGTACTGTACCTGTGTACTATGTATGTATTCTACCTACATTCCAAAGTTCAGCTGTACACCACAAATCTATTACTTACCTTTATTTTTAAAATTAATATTTTTTTGTTTGTTCTCTCCACTGTAACTGTTTGTGCCGCATGCCACTGTAAAAACATGTCTCTTGTAATTTGTGTGTATACTGATTATGTCTAAATAACTAAATGTGTCTGTAATTTTTCTTTGTGGAGCTTTTCTCCCCGGGCCTCTGCTGAAAAAGGGCCTTTTCGGCTCAGTCAGACACCCCCGGTTAACAAATGTAAAATAAATAAATAAATAAATATGTATGACAGGATTTAATTGCTGTATAACATTTGAATGGCAATGTCAAGGGGACAGTGATCATGTGGCACATGTCTTGAGTTTTGACATATGCTTATAGTGGTTGTTCCATGTATTGTTTGGTATGTGTACAATATTACAGTGATAGTTTCCTTGATCATTGACACTTGACTTTGCACTGCTCTACTCTCTGTGTACATGGGCATAGATGATACATTACCATAATTCTCACATACTGCTATACCATTCATTATAACAGATGACTTCTTAGTTCACACATCAATTGCAGATGCATCAGACAATATCCATTTGTATTATGAGTCAGATGCATGCAATACCCAGCTGTATGTAGGAAATCTTCTAATAATAGTGTGTTGTTTGCATGTATTGTTATCCGTATGGCCAATACCTACATCAGCCAGGGATGCTTTAGTTAAGTGTATCACATTTGTCACAGTGAGCTTCCACACATTGAGTAGGCCTTTTGGAACTATTCTTTGGGATGTATAGCCCTTAGGATTTGACAGTGCAGACTTCTCTTCAATGAGTTCTACTAGATATCTGAGTGATGTGTCTTTCTGTGTTGAACCAAGTAAATACACAGCTCACTGATGGCATAGGTTTGATTCTTGCAGGTGGTGATTGTGGCTTATGTGTTATGAAAACCTATCAACTGTCTATGATTGGCACTAATTGCAACTCTACTTTTAACACTGTCCTTCTTAAACCATCCAAACGTTGGTCATTTTTGGGGAAGGGGTAGTGAATTCCACTTACAGAATACTGACAATCATTACAGTTTTCGGTGTCTGTTCCTGCAGAGCATGTATAATAAGTTACACTCACATATTCTATCAGTGAGCACAGGAACACATACTTCACCATTACTTAGCTCTAAAGATATACAAACACATGGAGCACAGGCATACATACTTCACCATAACTTAGCACTAGTTATATACAAATACATGGAGCACAGCCACACATACTTCACCATTACTTAGCCCTAATGACATACAAACACATGGAGCACAGGCACACATACTTCACCATTACTTAACCATAAGAATATACATACACATGGAACACAGGCATAAATACTTCAACATTACTTAGCCCTAATGATATACAAACACATGGAGCACAGGCACACATACTTCACTACGACTTAATTTATTTATTTATTTATTTTACATTTGTTGACCGGGCTAGTCCAACTAGATACATGTCCATTTTCAGTAGAGGCCCGGGGAGAAAAGCTCCACAATGAAGAGAGAAAAAAAAACCATACATTTGCATACAGAAAGAATTCTAATTATACATAATGATTAAGTAACAAAGAAAAACAACAAATTCAAAACTGATACATTCACATTCACATGTTATGTGAGTAAGCTTAACATGGATACATTGAGCAACAGAAAGGCTAAGAATTATAAGCTCAGAGGAGAGGGAAGAGACTGGGGTAGTATGAGACATTTAGGATTAGTCTGGTTTAGGACATGGGCATAGCCAGTGTGATTTAAAGAATTCTTTAAGATTATTTTTGAATTGGCTAAGTGAGGTAATGAGTCTTAGGTTATTAGGAAGGGACTTCCATACTTTTCCAATGGAATTGGCATAAAGAGCATCACCACCCGAATTATTAGATTTAGTGGTTAGTACCAGGACACTATTTGAAGATCAAAGGCAGTTTAGATTGGAGTAGGGAGTCAGAAGTTTATTCAGTGAGGGGGTTTTATCCGGCTGCTTAATTATTTTTAATGCTTCAGTGAGTTGGTTAAGTTTGAGAAGATTGGGGAGTTCTAACCAGTCAAGTTTCCTTAGGTTATGGCAGTGGTGAGTACGATAAGGTGATCCTGTTACAAATTTGGCAATATGGTTATAGGCAACAGAAAGTTTATTAACCTCTCTATTATTAAGGAAAGAAAGTACTGGAGAGGCATATAGTAGAGTGGAGAGGAGGTGAGTACGAGCAATGGTTAGTTTAGCATGAGGAGTTAGAAAGTTCTTAATTCTGTACATAGAGCCAAGTTTCTTATTTACTGTCTTAATGGTTTGACTAATGTGCATATCAAATTTAAGCTTGTGGTCAATAGTAACACCTAGTAGTTTGGTGTTGGTGACAGGCTCAATGATGGTCCCATTGATGGATTCAACGTAGAAGGTCGTATTATTAGCGTGTGGAGGTTGTTGCCCTAGAGGAATAGCTAAGGTGGGGAAAAATAGCAGTAACTTAGTTTTTGTTGGATTTAGGATGAGTTTCCGTTCTGAGAACCATTTTTCAACTGTAGCAAAACAGTGTTGGGTGACTACTTGGAGATTAGGGAGAGAGACTTCAGAGCAGATCAAGGTGGAGTCATCTGCATATTGAATGCAGGTGGCTTTATGGATGACTGAGTGAAGATCATTTATGAATACTGAGAAAAGAAGGGGACCAAGTATGAAACCCTGGGGAACTCCAATGGAGTTAGGTAGCAGGTGAGATAGCGTATTTTGCCACTGGACAGCTTGTTGCCTCCCGGAAAGGTAAGCATTAAACCATTTTAGGGTTGGGTTGTCAAGGTGGAGGGTTTCAAGGGTGTAAAGCAATAGCTGGTGATTGACCATGTCGAAAGCTTTCGATAGGTCAAGAAAGAGAGCAGAGGATATTAATTTGTTATTGCAGTTACTATTGACTGAGTCAACAAAGGAAAGGAGGGCAGTAGTTGTACTATGATGGGGTCAAAACCCATGTTGAGTTTTAGACAAAAGATTGTTAAGGGTGAGATAGTGTAGAAGTTGCTTGTGAACACACCTTTCCATTATTTTTGCTATTGGAGACAATACTACTATGGGTCTATAGTTAGATGTTTCCGTGGAGGTTCCTCCTTTATGAAGAGGGATGATGTATGATATTTTCCAAATAGAGGGGATGGTGGCCTCAGTTATAGTTCTGTTTATCAAGATTGAGATGGGATAGGCTATAGCATCTGACGCTATTTGTAGGTATTCCGCAGGGAGACAATCAGCCGATAGGGTTGATGGTTTGAGTTTTTTCAATAGGGTCTTAATATAGGAGGTGGATACTGGTTGTATATTAAAGGGGGGTAGAGGTGTGTCAGTTGCATTAGTTAAAGAGGAGGGAGAAGTAGTTAGCTGACTGGCTAGGGACTGGATGGTCTCGGTGAAAAAAGAGTTGAAAGTATTGGCTACTTCTTGGGGATCTTTATCAATAAGTTTCTCAGGGGTAGGGGTAGTTGATTTCCCAGGATGGAGGAGGTTATTAAATCCAGCCCAGAACTTCTTTGGATTATTCTGGTGTTTATTCTGGAGGTGACAGAAATGTTGTTTCTTATCTTGGGTAATGGCTGTTTTTGTAGAGTTTCTAAGCTGCTGAAATTTGATGCGATCTAGAGGTGCTTTAGTAGCTCTCCATTTATCCCAGGCCTGGTTTCTAAGTTTAATTTTTGATTTGGTTTCTCTAGTTAGCCAAGGTGCTATCCGTTCCTTGGATCTGATTTGTCGGTTTGGTGCTTGAGCATCCAGTATGTTTAAGAATGTGTCATTAAAGTATGTCACACTCTCTTCTAGGGGTAAAGTTTTTAGCATGGACCAGTTGCAGGATTTAAGTTCTGCTAGGAATTGTTCTGGGACAAATTTCTTCTTGTTTCTAACTAGTCTATATAGTGGAAGGTTTGTACATGTAACTTTATGTTTTATAATATAAGTAACGAGATGGTCACTAAGGTCATTGGGGAGGGTCCCAGAGGTATAATTATGTATATATTTATTGGTAAGAATCCAGTCAATGGTGCTCTTTTTTTGCTGAGCATTTCCAATTCTAGTTGGAGATATAATATTTTGGGAGAAACCATGTAAGTTTATAGGCAGGGGATTCGTCTGAGCTGAGCAATGGGACCAGTCAATATTGAAGTCCCCTAGTACTATAGTTTCTTGAGGGTAGTTGGTGGCTAACCAACTTAGAGCTATCTCCAAGTTTTCTAAGTTCTTCCCAGGTGGAATATAAACTACAATAAGATTGATACATTTTTGGATGTTTAGGCATATCTTTAGGGCAATTAATTCTATATTACAGACCTTGGGAGGTTGTAATGGATTCATAATGATATTCAATGTGCTTCTAAACATTACAGCTATACCACCACCCCTTTTTTTATCCGATCAACCCTTAAGATATTATACCCAGGTGGGAGAATCTCTTCATCCTTAGTGGCTGGTTTGAGCCATGTTTCAGATAGGCACATAATGTCTGGGAGATGTGTAGCTAACATAGCATGCAAATTATGAACCTTATTATTTATACTTCTTAGATTAAGATGGAAGATGAGGAGGGAGCTAGTAGATCTTTGAGCTAATTTTGGTATGACAGAGTCTAGGTTTTTAGTTGGGCCTGGGTTAGGGTGAATGTCACCATCTTTAGTAATACATTTCTTCAGGTGGTCTAAAAATCTTTGGAGTTTGCATAGTATTTTTAGATTAAGTTTAATGGTGGTAACTTTGGGTTAACGAAGGGTGAGATGCACACTTTTATAGTATGGAGTTTGAGCGGGGTAGTGAGAAGGAGAAATCAGATTGGGGGAAGATTTATGTGATTGCATGTATGACCCTTGGGGAAGGGAATTCCCATAAGTGTTTGGTTTTCATATCTCAATAAGAAATAAGGGATAAATAAGAGTAGAACTATAGGAGGGAAGGTAGAATACAGAACTTTACCCATGGTAAGGGGAAAGAATACTTAATGGGGTGAGAGGACTTAAGAGAGCCTACTAAGTAATGATAGATGGCCTGGAGTGTGGGAGGAGATATTATAAAATTGCAAGGCGGCTGTAATTGGTTAAGAGCTAAGTGGGATGGGTTTGCTAACCTAATAAATGTGGAGATAGTGGGGGCGGGTGGGATATGGGGGCAGGGTGGGGCACGGAGCGAGCCCGAGCGAAGCGAGGGCGAAGCGGAGTGGGGATACACCTACCAGGAGTTTACAGGGTCTTAAGGCCAGCTGCATGTGAGTACAGAGGACTGCTGCTGGAAACAAACTTTCTCCTTATGCAAGGACCGAGTTTCTTATGGTAGATGGCAATTCTGGTGAGGTTTTGTCTGACGTATTGCCTTTACACTGCCTGTAGGTGGATTAGTACAGGTACTGAAAATTAGGTCTTTGTGAAGGCAGTTAAGAGGTTGACTGCCAGTTTTGGTTAAAGGTACTGTTTTGTTGCCTGCAAGCGGTACGCTTTCCTGGGTTAAAGTTATAACAAGGGTATGGTGATTACCCTATTTCTTTGGTGATGGTATGCTTCTGATACTAATAGCGGGAAACAAGCCCGTGCATTCGCACCGTGGTGATAGTTCTTCAAGTCAACGTCTAGTACCTGGGAGCCACGCGGTGACTAGTTGTGTGGGGGCTACCTAAGATAAGATAAGGAAGAGACACACTTTTAATGAAGTAGTAGTTAACATGACATAGTATAGGAAAACAACTATAAGCACTATAGACAGTGTAAAGTAGCTAGAGGTAGTCTAGTAGTGAAGTCAGCAGGGGAGAGGATTAGTTGCTAAACATTAAATAAGCCACAATAAAACACGCTCACAATAAACTGTAAGAAAAACAATTAGAGTAATCAGGGATAGAAGGCGCCAGCCAGTCCTCCGTGATATAGCATTACTTTAAGCTCAACGCTAGCTATAATACAAAGAAAGGTTGTAGCGTTATGTTACTTAATCACAATACCAAAAGTTAAAAACTTTTACAAAGCTCCTCAGTCTAGAAACACAGTGAGTTTACACTTAATTACACAAAGCAGAGTAAATACAGGAGACCCTGGATCCCTCGTAGATGCAATACATACAATAATTGTGTTACTTAAATAGCGACAGCACGCTACTGACTAGGTTCTTCCAGAATCATGAAAAGTAAACAGAACTGATTGACCTTGCATGAGCACAAAGAAAGGGATATTTCACCACCAAGTATACATAAAATGAACCATAGACCAAGCATATATCAATTAAATCAATCAAACTGCGTCTAAGCTCTAGTAAGACGCTAACACAAAATTCAATCGTTTGCAGCGTCTCCGTTCAAGTTTGATAGCAGTCAACAAGAAAATACTTGATATACCTACTACTGAGACAGTAGCAGAGGTGAAATACAGAAGAAAGAACAAAACCTTCTCAATAAATTAGCGTACCTTAAGACAAGGAAAAGGCGACCGAGCAGGAGAACAGAACAGTACCTGTTTTTTCTTTTGTTTTTAAAAAATGGCGGTAACTAGAGGGGATTAAGAAAACTCGCTGACGTCAGGATACACCTACCAGGAGTTTACAGGGTCTTAAGGCCAGCTGCATGTGAGTACAGAGGACTGCTGCTGGAAACAAACTTTTTCCTTATGCAAGGACCGAATTTCTTATGGTAGATGGCAATTCTGGTGAGGTTTTGTCTGACTTCTTGCCTTTACACTGCCAGTAGGTGGATTAGTACGGGGACTGAAGATTAGGTCTTTGTGAAGGCAGTTAAGAGGTTGACTGTCAGTTTTGGTTAAAGGTACTGTTTTGTTGCCTGCCAGCGGTACGCTTTCCTGGGTTAAAGTTATAACAAGGGTATGGTGATTACCCTATTTCTTTGGGGATGGTATGCTTCTGATACTAATAGCGGGAAACAAGCCCGTGCATTCGCACCGTGGTAATAGTTCTTCAAATCAACGTCTAGTACCTGGGAGCCTTGCGGTGACTAGTTGTGTGGGGGCTACCCTATTTCTTTGGGGATGGTATGCTTCTGATACTAATAGCGGGAAACAAGCCCGTGCATTCGCATCGTGGTAATAGTTCTTCAAGTCAACGTCTAGTACCTGGGAGCCACGCGGTGACTAGTTGTATGGGGGCTACCCTATTTCTTTGGGGATGGTATGCTTCTGATACTAATAGCGGGAAACAAGCCCGTGCATTCGCACCATGGTAATAGTTCTTCAAGTCAACGTCTAGTACCTGGGAGCCACGCGGTGACTAGTTGTGTGGGGGCTACCCTATTTCTTTGGGGATGGTATGCTTCTGATACTAATAGCAGGACACAAGCCCGTGCATTCGCACCGTGGTAATAGTTCTTCAAGTCAACGTCTAGTACCTGGGAGCCACGCGGTGACTAGTTGTGTGGGGGCTACCTTAAGACAAGGAAAAGGCGACCGAGCAGGAGAAGCAGGACTTAGCCCTAATGATATACAAACACATGGACACAGACATACATACTTCCCCATTACTTAGCACTAGTGATATACAAATACATGGAGCACAGGCAAACATACTTCACCATTACTTAGCCCTAATGACATACAAACACATGGAGGAGAGGCACACATACTTCACCATTACATAGCTCTAATGATATACAAACACATGGAGCACAGGCACACATACTTCACCATTACTTAGCCATAATGACATACAAACACATGGAGCACAGGCACACATACTTCACCATTACTTAGCCCGAATGATATACAAATCCATTGAGCACAGGCACACATACTTCATCATTATTTACCCTAATGATATGCAAACACATGGAGGACAGGCGCACATACTTTATCATCACTTAGCCCTAATGATATACAAAGATAAGGAGAAGAGTCACAGATACCTCATCTTTACATAGTCCTAACGATATACAAACACATGGAGCACATGCACACTTCATCATTAGTTAGCCCTAATGATATACACACACGGAGCACAGGCACACATACCTCAACAGTACTTAGCCCTAATGATATAAAAACAAATGGAACACAGGCACACATACTTCACCATTACTTAGTCCTGGTGATATACAAACACATGGAGCACAGGCATACATACTTCACCATTACTTAGCCCTTATGATATATAGACACATGGAGCACAGGCAGACATACTTTGTCATTACTTAGCCCTAATGATATTCAAACACATGGAGCACAGGCAAATGTACTTCACCTTTACTTAACCCTAATGATATATAAACACATGGAGCACAGGCACACATACCTCAGCAGTAATTAGCACTAATGATATACAGAGACACGGAGCAAGGGCACACATACTTGATGATTACTTAGCCCTGATGATATAAAAACACAGGGAGCACAGGAACTCATAGCTCACCATTACTTAGCGGTAATGATATACAAACATATGGAGCACAGACACCTGTACTTCACCATTACTTAGCACTGATGATATAGAAGCACATGGAGCACAGGCACACGTATTTTAATATTACTTAGTGCTAATAATATACAAACACGTGGAGCAAAGACATAAATGATATAAAAACACTCAGAGCACACGTGGAGCAAAGACATAAATGATATAAAAACACTCAGAGCACAGGCACACATACTTCATCATTCCTTAGCCCAAATGATATACAGACACATGCAGCACAGGCACGCATACTTCACATGACTTAGACCTAATGATATAAAAACACATGGAGCACAGGAACATATACCATTACTTAGCCCTAATGATATAGAATCACATGGAGCACAGGCAAACATACTTCACCATTACTTAGTGCTAGTAATATACAAACACATGGAGCAGAGGCACACATACTTCAGCCTTGCTTAGCCCTAATGATATACAAACACATGCAGCACAGGCACACATACTTCATCATTACATAGGTCTAATAATATGCAAACACATAGAGCACAGGCACCCATACTTCACCATTACGTAGCTGTAATGATATACAGACACATGGAGCACAGGCAGCCATAGTTCACCATTACGTAATCCTAATGATATACAAACACATGGAACACAGGCACACATACTTTACCATTACTTAGCCCTAATGATATCCAAACATGCTGAGCTCAGCTCAGGCACACATACTTCAACATTTCTTAGCAGAAATTATATACAACCACATAGAGCACAGGCACACATACTTCACCATTACTTTGCCCTGATGATATACAAACAAATGCAGCACAGGCGTACATACTTCACTTTTAATTAGCCCTTATGATATGCAAACATATGGAGTACAGGCACACATACTTCTACATTAATTAGCCTTAACAATATACAAACACATGGAGCACAGGCACGCATACTTCACCATTACTTAGCTCTAATGATATACTAACACATGGAGCACAGGCACACATACTTCAACAGTACTTAGCCGTAATGATACACAAATAAATGGATCACAGGCACACTTACTTCAGCATTACTTACTCCTCATGATATACAAGCACACGGAGCACAGGCACACATACTTCCCCATTACTTAGCCCTAATGACTCACAAAAACATGGAGCACATACACACTTACTTCATCATTATTTAACCCTGATAATATACAAACACACAGAGAACAGGCACACATACTTCAGCACTATTTAACACTAATGATATACAGACACTTGGAGCACAGGCACCCATACTTCACCACTACTTAGCCCTAAAGATATATACAGACACATGGAGCACAGGCACACATACTTCAGAATTACTTTGCCCTAACGATGTACAAACACACTGAGCACAGACACACTTAATTCACCATTACCTAACCCTTATGATATAAAAACACATGGAACAAAGGCACATATACTTCACTATTACTTAGCCCTTGTGATGTATAAACACACGGACCACAGGCCCACATACTTCACCATTACTTAGCCCTGATGATATACAAGCACTCAGAGCACAAGTACACATACCTCACCATTTCTTAGCCCTAATGATATACAAAACACATGGAGCACACGCATATGTATTTCACCACTACTTGACATAATGATATACAAACATATGGAGCACAGGTACACATATTTCCGCATTACTTAGCCCTAATGAAATACAAACACATGGAGCACAAGCACGCATACTTCTCAATTACTTAGCCTTAATAATATACAAACACATGGAGCACAGGCACACATACTTCACCACTATTTAGCCCTAATGATATACAAATGCATGGAGCACAGGCACACATACTTCACCACTTATTAGCCCTAATGATATATACAGATACATGGAGCACAGGCACACATATTTCAGCATTTCTTAGCCCTAATGATATGCAAACACACTGAGCTCAGGCACACATACTTCACCATTAATTAGCCCTAATGATATGCAAACACATGGAGCACAGGTACACATACTTCAACATTACTTAGCCCTGGTGATGTACAAACATGTGGAGCACAAGCGCACATAATTCATCATTAATTAGCCCTAATTATATAAAATCACATGGAGCATACGCACACTTACTTCATCATTACTTAGCCCTAATGATATACAAACAGCACAGGAACACTTACTTCATCATTATTTAACCCTGATAATATACAAGCACATGGAGCACAGGCACACATACTTCATGTTTACTTTGTTCTAATAATATACAAACACATGGAGCACAGGCACACATACTTCACCATTACTTAGCCCTTATGATATACAGACACATGGAGCACAGGCAGACATACTTTGTCATTACTTAGCCCTAATGATATTCAAACACATGGAGCACAGGCAAATGTACTTCACCTTTACTTAACCCTAATGATATATAAACACATGGAGCACAGGCACACATACCTCAGCAGTAATTAGCACTAATGATATACAGAGACACGGAGCAAGGGCACACATACTTGATGATTACTTAGCCCTGATGATATAAAAACACAGGGAGCACAGGAACTCATAGCTCACCATTACTTAGCACTAATGATATACAAACATATGGAGCACAAACACCTGTACTTCACCATTACTTAGCACTGATGATATAGAAACACACGGAGCACAGGCACACGTATTTTAATATTACTTAGCGCTAATAATATACAAACACGTGGAGCAAAGACACACATACTTCACCATTACTCAGCCCTAATGATATAAAAACACTCAGAGCACAGGCACACATACTTCATCATTCCTTAGCCCAAATGATATACAGACCATGCAGCACAGGCACACATACTTCACATGACTTAGACCTAATGAACACATGGAGCACAGGAACATATACCATTACTTAGCCCTAATGATATAGAATCACATGGAGCACAGGCACACATACTTCATCATTCCTTAGCCCAAATGATATACAGACACATGCAGCACAGGCACGCATACTTCACATGACTTAGACCTAATGAACACATGGAGCACAGGAACATATACCATTACTTAGCCCTAATGATATAGAATCACATGGAGCACAGGCAAACATACTTCACCATTACTTAGTGCTAGTGATATACAAACACATGGAGCACAGGCACACATACTTCAGCCTTGCTTAGCCCTAATGATATACAAACACATGCAGCACAGGCACACATACTTCATCATTACATAGGTCTAATAATATGCAAACACATAGAGCACAGGCACCCATACTTCACCATTACGTAGCTGTAATGATATACAGACACATGGAGCACAGGCAGCCATAGTTCACTATTACGTAATCCTAATGATATACAAACACATGGAACACAGGTACACATACTTTACCATTACTTAGCCCTAATGATATCCAAACATGCTGAGCTCAGCTCAGGCACACATACTTCAACATTTCTTAGCAGAAATTATATACAACCACATAGAGCACAGGCACACATACTTCACCATTACTTTGCCCTGATGATATACAAACAAATGCAGCACAGGTGTACATACTTCACTTTTAATTAGCCCTTATGATATGCAAACATATGGAGCACAGGCACACATACTTCTACATTAATTAGCCTTAACAATATACAAACACATGGAGCACAGGCACGCATACTTCACCATTACTTAGCTCTAATGATATACTAACACATGGAGCACAGGCACACATACTTCAACAGTACTTAGCCGTAATGATACACAAATAAATGGAGCACAGGCACACTTACTTCAGCATTACTTACTCCTCATGATATACAAGCACACGGAGCACAGGCACACATACTTCCCCATTACTTAGCCCTAATGACTCACAAAAACATGGAGCACAGACACACTTACTTCATCATTATTTAACCCTGATAATATACAAACACATAGAGAACAGGTACTTCAGCACTATTTAACACTAATGATATACAGACACTTGGAGCACAGGCACCCATACTTCACCACTACTTAGCCCTAAAGATATATACAGACACATGGAGCACAGGCACACATACTTCAGAATTACTTTGCCCTAACGATGTACAAACACACTGAGCACAGACACACTTAATTCACCATTACCTAACCCTTATGATATAAAAACACATGGAACAAAGGCACATATACTTCACTATTACTTAGCCCTTATGATGTATAAACACACGGACCACAGGCCCACATACTTCACAATTACTTAGCCCTAATGATATACAAACACTCAGAGCACAAGTACACATACCTCACCATTTCTTAGCCCTAATGATATACAAAACACATGGAGCACACGCATACGTATTTCACCACTACTTGACATAATGATATACAAACATATGGAGCACAGGTACACATACTTCCCTTATGATATACAGATACATGGAGCACAGGCAGACATACTTCGTCATTACTTAGCCCTAATGATATTCAAACACATGGAGCACAGGCAAATGTACTTCACCTTTACTTAACCCTAATGATATATAAACACATGGAGCACAGGCACACATACCTCAGCAGTAATTAGCACTAATGATATACAGAGACACGGAGCAAGGGCACACATACTTGATGATTACGTAGCCCTGATGATATAAAAACACAGGGAGCACAGGAACTCATAGCTCACCATTACTTAGCACTAATGATATACAAACACAGGGAGCACAGGCACACATACTTCACCATCACTTAGCCCTAATGATATACAGACACATGGAGCACAGGCAAACATACTTCATTACTTAGTGCTAATGATATACAAACACATGGAGCACAGTCACACATATTTCAATATTACTTAGCTCTAATGACATACTAACACATGGAGCACAGGTACACATACTTCACCATTACTTAGCTCTAATGATGTACAAAGACATGGAGCACAGGCAAACATACTTAACCATTACTTAGTCCAAAGTATATATAGAGAACAGGGACACATACTAAACCATTACTTAGCCATAATAATATACAAATACATGGAGCACAGGAACACTTACTTCATCATTATTTAACCCTGATAATATACAAGCACATGCAGCATAGGCACACATACTTCACTTTTCCTTGGTCCTAATAATACACAGACACATTGAGCACAGACACACATAATTCACCATTATTTAGCCGTAATGATATAAAAACACACAGTAGAGGCAAACATACTTCACCATTATTTAACACTAAAGATGTACAAACTGATGGAGCACAGGCACACATACTTCATTAATACATATCATATCCCTAATGATATACACACACAGGGAGCACAGGCACACATACTTCATCATTACTTAGCCCAAATGATATACAGACACACGGAGCACAGGAACATATAGTTCACCATTACTTAGCCCTAATGATTTACAAACACATAGAGTACAGGAACACATATTTCACCACTACTTAGCCCTAATGATATAGAAACCAATGGAGTACAGACACACTTACTTCATCATTATTTAACCCTAATGATATACAAACACATGAAGCACAGGCACACATACTTCATTATTACTTAGTCCTAATAATATAGAAACACACAGAGTGCAGGCACACATACTTTACCATTGTTTAACACTAATGATATAAAGACACATGGAGCACAGGCACCCATACTTCACCATTACTAAGCACTAATGATATATAATCACATGGAGCACAGGCACACATACTTCACCATTACTTTGCCCTTATGATATACAACCACATAGGTTCATAGGATGGTACTAGGCTATCGGCCCTAGGGCCTATACAAGCCTAGCCATAACAATTCCCTGACTATTTCTTCTCAAAATATTTACTTCCTTGGACCGCTGTCTAGGAGGGTGACTGACGTGATCCCGGGGTGAATTTTCTATCTCCCATCCAATCATCAAGGTTCCTTTTGAAGAGGGCCAAAGAGGTGCTCTGCTTGACATGTAGGGGCAGTTTGTTTCAGAGTCTGGGGATTCTCTGAGTCAGGAACCTATCCCTCCAGCATGTTTTGTTCATTGTGATGACAAGGTTTAGATCCCTGGAGTGTGTGTCTCTGAGGGATTGGGATTTATTTAAGTGTAGCATGTCCAGCAGCTCTGGGTTTGACATGGCCTTGTATGTTAAGCAGAGATCGCCTCTGCATAGATGATATGCGACAGAGTATAGGTGGAGTTTTTTTAGCCTGTCAGCATAGAGCATCTGCATTAGGCCTGTGATTCTTTTAGTGAGGTATTTCTGCAGCCTTTCCAGTTGTTGCAGATGTCTTGAGAAGTACATACCAAATGGAGAGTTGTATTCTATAATGGGTCTAATGATGGATGAGTGCAGTGGGAAAATGACCTCCTTTTATCTGGATGAAAAGCCCTTAGTGATGAGGTGTGCCACATAGAAGGATTCCCTGACTGTTGTGGCAATGTGGTTATTGAAGGTGAGACCACTGTCCACCTGTGTCCCTAAATCTATTATCACATTTTCAGTGTTTAGTCTACTGCCACCTATGTGGTAATTCATGGGTACATGTTTTTTCCCAAAGGGGATAACTATACATTTCTTGACAATGAGCTTGAGCTCATGGCTCTGGCACCAAACATCTGTTTCTGTAAGGCCCTTTTGTAGAATATCCACATCATTTGGGGATTCAGTAATGTCTCCCAGTTTGCAGTCATCTGTGAACTTTGTTAGCCAGAGTCCCTTAGTGTTGGCCTGTACTTCAGAGAAGTAGATGCCAAACAAGAGTGGTCCCAGGACTGAACCCTGAGGTACTCCACTTGTCACTTGTCTGGAGCTGGATTTGGCGTCTTCTACTTTTACAGTGTGGGTTCTGTCAGTAAGCCAGTTGGCAACCCTTTGAATGATGTAGGGATTAATGCCCAGCTCAGTAAGTTTATCTATGATTTCAGAGTGAGGGTTGGTGTCAAAGACCTTGGCAAGATCCAGATAAGCTGTGTGGACCACCTGACCCTTGTCCATAGCTTTGGAGACTGATTAGAAGAAGTCAATCAGGTTCAGGAGACAAGATTGACCCTTCACGAACCCAAACTGCATGGGGTCCAGTGTTTGAAGGTTGCCAATGTCTTTGTTTATAAGTTCCATGATATGTTCCATGGCCTTTCAGATTAGGTTCATAGGTTCATAGGTTCATACTAGGCTATCTGCCCTAGGGCATTTATAAGCCTAGCCAGAGTGTGTTTGGCTTTTTGCCACCATTTTTTTAATAATTTTATGCCTTTTTTTTTGAGGTTCTATAGATTAGTACTCTTATTGGGCCCCCTTGCGAGCATTATTTTAAGCAGCCAATTATTTGCAAGAGAGACTCAAACCTGCCCCTGCACCTGATGTTTATAAGGCAAACACCTTAACCATTAGGCCACACTCCCATTGTGTGACTCATCAGACTGATGGGGCAGCAGTTCTAGGGATGCAAGGTGGATCCCCCCTTGTGGAGTGGGATAACTGTAACTGTGCGCCACACATTGGGCATGAAGCCTGAAGTGAGGCTATGATTAAACATGACACTTAGGTGAGGTGCCAGTTCATTTTGTAGTTCATGTAGTACACAGCCTGGGATGTCATCTGGTCCCATGGATGCTGTATTCTTAGCTTTGGAGAGAGCATTTTTTACCTGTGTGGCCGTTATTACCGGAATTTGGAAATCTTTCAGTATTGACATGGGCCCTTTAGGGGGTGAGGGGGGGTGAGGTTTGCACTGAATTGATCTGCCAGGATATTAGCAATATCCTTGGGATCAGTATATTTAATGCCATTCTGTTGTAGCTCAAGTGGATCTGAGCATTGCCATTTAGATCCTTGACACAGCTATAGAATTCCTTGTGGTTGTCTTTGGAATCTTTGGCAATTTTATTTTCATAACTAGCTTTGGAGGATTTTATGAGGGATTTCAGCCTCTTACTGAAGCTGGTAAGGGAGTTTTTTGCATTCTGGGATTTATCTTTTTTTGCAACAGTTTCTTCCTTTTGTTGTAAAGTTTGTTTATGGCATGGGACCACCAGATTGGCTTCCTTTTTTTGGAGGAGAGCATCTTGGTTCTATCGGGGATTGCACGATTCATACACAAGTGGATGTGCTCATACAGTGCCTTAGTGTAGGATTCAGCAGTCAAACTTTCAGTTCCCGCCTGCATGGGTGTCATGATGTTTGTCACTTCTGACTTGAGTAGCATGAAGTTGGCTTTGGAAAAGTTTTTTATGGAGGTTTCCTTACTAGGGGGTGGGGGTGGGATGTGGATGTCAAGGGTGATTAGCTTATGGTCAGACCTGACCAATGAGGGGGTGACCATAGGTGTGGAGCATCTGTTTTCCATGTTGGTAATGACCAGGTCTAGGATATTGGAGCCCCTGGTGGGACTAAGGATTAGTTGATCCAGGGCATTGGAATTTATGAATTCCAAGAACTGTTGGGCAAAGGTGTTAGTACATGAGTAGTTTTCCCAGTTAATGGCAAGGTAGTTAAAATCACCCAGTATTAGGGTGTTTGGTTGTATCTTAACATTTTCCAGTATGTTTAGAAAGGTGTAGTGAGAACCTTGGGGCATGGTGGGGGATCTGTAGCAAGCTACAATTTGGATTGCAGTCTTACCTAGTGTTGCACCTGGAGAATTTCAGATGCATTGTGTTGGGCAAGTAGCCTGGTGTTGTGAATATCCTTGGTGAATATGGACACTCCTCCAACTTTTGTGTTTTGGTCCTGGTTTGGTGGCCAAATAGTGTGGCAGGAGTTGTAGCCTGGTATTGCAGGTGTAGTCTCTGGAGCCTTAAACCATGTCTCAGTTACTGCACAGCTATTGATGTTCTCCATTTTTAGGAATGCCTCGAGAGAGTGCATTTTGAGGTTTAGACTTCTAGCATCGAGTAGCATTACCTTCAGATTTTGCATGCTTGTACCTGTTACAGTGGTGGTTTTGTCCTTTGAACTTTGCCTAAAAAAGGCACTATAGGGGTGGCAAGAGCCTTAGCCAGTAACCTGAATCCCAGGGGTGACAGATGCAGGCCATCTCTGGCAAAGCATCATGGTTTGTCGATCATGTTGTCCCAGGCGGACAGATACTGGATCTCCTTGAATGACACCAGAAGCTTAGCCAATTGTTGAAGTCAATCATTTTGTCCTTACTGTGATATCATTCTGGGCGGAGGCAGGATGCTACTCAGGGCTAGGGTCATACCTGCCTGGGCCACATGATCCGAGAGCTCTTCCATGTCTTTTTGCATGTAGTCCAGGGAGGTACTTCTCAAGTCATTTACTCCAACATGGACAATGATAGGGTCATGTTTGTACTTATTGTGGAGTGACTTGAGTGCATGCATTATGTGGTGGATCCTGGCACCCAACAGGCAGCTGAATGTAATTTTCTCCTTGTTCAGCCTGGTGAACTGGTGGGACATCAGTGTGTCTGACTATAGAGTCACCTATGACTAAAGTGTTTGTTATGTTGTCTTGCCTTAGAGGCTGTTGTTGGGTGGCACACTGGTGTTGTGAGCTATCTGACACTTTGGTTGTGATTGGTGTTTGCATTTCAGCTTCGCAGGGCCTTGTTGCTTGGGCAGATTACTGTTAAGGACCTTCACATGTGTGGGTTTATTTTTGCTATGTGTGGGTGTTGGTGGTGTGGGTTTAGAAGGGCTATGTGTTGCTTGAGGTGTAGTGCAGCTGTTAACCTTCTCCTCTTGGCTGTCTAGCACAGTCTTGAGTGGAGAGAGCTTTGCTTCCAATTTGGCATCTCTCACAGGTTGTAGTGTTGGGAGGTAGGAGGAGAGGGTTGTCTGTGTACATGAGGCAATTGCCGCATTGCCCAAGTCTGCCCAGATTCACAAAGTGGACAGGAGAAATAACCAGAAGCTGACCCTTGGATATGCCTGGTTTGGTGCTTTTTGTTTGTAAAGTACAAGAGCTGTTTTCCCTTACCTTAGCAAGGTACTTTGCAATTATAGGCTGTGTAGTGCCTATGATTAAGTTCTCCTTATTAACAAGGAGAATTGAGAGCTTGTATCAGTTTAAGACTTCCTAGTGTTTTCCAGCAGGTTTTAAAGCAAATGCTAGTCACAGGGATGCTTAAAGGTAAGATGAAAAAAATGGTTTATCCTAAACGCTGGAGTGTGCACTAGAGGAGTTAGATGTGAAAGTAGATAACTTAAGTTTTACCTGTCTAAAAAGTTAATTTTTAGAGGAGAGTCACTATTTTTAAAACAGCAAGATAGACTAAAAGGGGTGGTCACTTTTGTATTATGGTACTATGGAATAGAGTAGGATGGCCAATACATTTAAATAGTTGAAGGGGAGTGATTTCACAAAATGATAATTTTGTGCTTACTCACACAAGCCAGTAAAAACAGAGAGGAAATGACATATATGTTCAAATTAACATAAGGGGAAGGCAACTAGAAAGACAGTTGTGTTTAAGAACATTACATTAACCAGGTGGGAAGGTGGGGAAAAAATTTCTGCCTGACTCACAAGAGACAGAGCTATGGTCTATTTTCAATTTTAATATGCAGTTAAAAGAAGAACAGAAGTAAAACACAAGGTAAATAAAACAAATCACTGTGTTCAAAACAGAAAAAAGCAATAAAGTAATACAACAAATAAAATGCAAACTAACCTTTCCCTCACAGCAAAGTGTAGCAGAGTCTGGGTGAGCCTTTCTGGTAAAGCTCTGAAATGTTTTATTTTACCCCTTAAATAGAAGGTTTAGTTCCTAGCTCCACCCCCTCAGTTCACAGATGATTAACCTTAACTGATCTATTCTGCTGAACTCTACTAATTTCTATCTGACTCACGAGAGGCAGAACTGTGGTCACTTTTCAAGTTTTAAAATGCAGTTAAAAGCAGAATATAAATAAAACACAAGGTAGTAAATTTAAACAAATCACAGTATTCAGAATAGAAAATGGCAATAAAGTAATACAACAAATAAAAAGTAACCTAACCTTTCCCTTACAGCAAAGTGTAGCACAGTCTGGGTGAGCCTTTCTAGTAAAGCTCTGAAATGTTTTATTTTACCCCTTAAATAAAAGGTTTAGCTCCTAGCTCCACTCTCTCAGTTCACAAATGATTAACCTTATCTGACCTGTTCTATTGACCAGTACTAATTTCTGCCTGACTCATGAGAGACAGAACTGTGGTCTCTTTTCAAGTTTTAATATGCAGTTAAAAGCAGAATACAAGGTAAATAAAACAAATCACAGTATTCAAAATAGAAAAAGGCAATAAACTAATACAACAAATAAGCAAACTAACCTTTCCCTCACAGCAAAGTGTAGCAGAGTCTGGGTGAGCCTTTCTAGTAAAGCTCTGAAATGTTTTATTTTACCCCTTAAATAGAAGGTTTAGTTCCTAGCTCCACACCCTCAGTTCACAGATGATTAACCTTAACTGACCTGTTCTAATGATTTGTACTAATTTCTACCTGATTCACAAGAGACAGAGCTGTGGTCTCTTTTCAAGTTTTAATATGCAGTTAAAAGAAGAATACAAGTTAAACACAAGGTAAATAAAACAAATCACAGTATTCAAAGTAGAAAAAGACCATAAAGTAATACAACAAATAAAAAGCAAACAAACTTTTACTTCACAGCAAAGTGTAGCACAGTCTGGGCGAGCCTTTCTAGTAAAGCTCTGAAATGTTTTATTTTACCCCTTAAATAGAAGATTTAGTTGCTAGCTCCACCCCCTCAGTTCACAGATGATTAACCTTAACTGTCCTGTTCTACTGACCTGTACTAATTTCTGCCTGACTCACAAGGGATCGAGCTGTGGTAGTTTTTCAAGTTTTAATATGCAGTTGAAAGCAGAATATAAGTAAAACCCAAGGTAAATAAAACAAATCACAGTATTCAAAATAGAAAAAGGCAATAAAGTAATGCAACAAATAAAAAGCAAACTAACCTTTCCCTCACAGAAAAGTGTAGCAGAATCTGGGTGAGCCTTTCTAGTAAAGCACATGGAGCACAGGCAAACATATTTCACCAGTAGACAGTGATAATTATTTACAAACACATGAAGCACAGGCAGACATATTTCAGCATTACTTAGCCATAATGACATACAAACACATGGAGCACAGGCACACATACTTCACAATTACTTAACCTTAATGATATACAAACACATAAAGCACAGGCACATGCATCACCATTACTTAGCACTAATGATATAGAAGCACATGGAGCACAGGCACACATACTTCACCATTACTTAGCCCTAACGATATACAAAGACAAGGAGTAAAAGCACAGATACTTCACCATTACATAGTCCTAATGATATATAAACACATGGAGCACACACATGCTTACTTCACTATTAGTTAGCCCTAATGATTTACAAACACACAAAGCATAGGCACACATACTTCACCATTATTTAGCCATAATAATATACAAATACATGGATCACAGGCCAACATACTTCATCATTACTTAGCCCTAATTATATACAAACACATGGAGCACAGGCTCACATACTTCACCATTACTTAGTCCTTATGATATAGAAACACATGGAGTATAGGCACTCATACTTCATCATTAGTTAGCGCTAATGATATACAAACAGACCGAACACAGGCCCACACTTCATCATTACCTTACCCTACTGTATTGGGAAATGTTAGATTGTTATTGTTTTGACACTGCACATAACCCATGCATGAGAAATTACCATTGCTAATAACAGTAGCATTCTTTATTGTTTGCATACCATCATCACAACCCGATGAGCCACGAATGAGCCATGAATTCATCATTGTCCATCCTGGGTTTCACAAATATTATGTGTCATCTGCACAACATCATGTAAAACAGGTACATGTCACTCTCACGTCTCCCATATACATTGACAGCATTGCTGACTTAGGTCATCAACCTGTGTTTAGTATTGATTAGAAGATTGAACTTACTCCTTCATATCAACAAACAATGCCTTGTCAAAAAACTTCAACAGCAATATATCTTCTCTGATATACAATCAGAGACTAATCTTATGTACACTGAACTCTCACACTATTGAAGTCAGACTTTGGCTGTGATGCTTGCATTAACTGCTGTATCCTCTAGATTGTGTAACTATATAAGTAGGGGTTCTATTCTCACATTAGTCAGTGTGTGTGTGTGTGTGTGTGTGTGTGTGTGGAATTGGGTGTAGAATCAGGTAAGCATGACATTATGTAATGCTGGCCTCACTCATCTAGCAGTCTGGAGAAATGTTTACACTGGAAGATGATTCCACCTCATCGTCACACCCTTCCTCTATAAAGTATACTCTCACAGTGTAATAGTTGGACTTTTCCAGTGCTACTTGCATTAAATACTGTGTGCTCTAGATTGTATAACTGTATAGGTGGGGGTCCTAATCTCACTGATCATGCAGATTAAAAATCCATAGACTTTATTCAAAAGGCTGAGCGCTTTCATCCATATAAGCATAAATGGACTTTATCAGAATCTAATAACAGTAAAACTGCCCACATTATTTAAATCCACCAACTAGAATCGTCACAATTAAAATAGTTAAAGTTACAGCTGACTAGTTTCAATCTTGTTCAAAGTTCTATAGTAATTCATTAAATAATTAAGTAATATACATTTATAAAATATCATAATGAAATATATATTACAAATAAATATCTATATATATGCAACTCATAAGAATTAAAAATTAAAATATCATTTCTAAGTCACAAATACATTAATATAAAATTCTTATAAGTTCATGTCATGAAGTTTAAGGGCACTTACACTGGAAATGTTCGCATTTAATCCAGATGGATCTAATACATTAAGCTGTAATTGCAAAACCAATTCTTTAAATTCATTGACCAGTTGCCAAGGTCCACCCGTCTGGTTCCTGTCAACCTTTTCCAGCACTGAAAATGGGAATTTTTTGCAACCTGTACAAACTAATTTGTGCTTACAAAGGGCATTATTCAGTTTTCTTTTACCAATATCATACTTTTGTTCATATATATATATATATATATATATATATATATATATATATATATATATATATATGCATATGGGTCTACTTTAAAACACCGACACACAAAACACCGATGACGAGAACACCGAGACCGGAAGAACGACAACTGAGATGACCGACAGTTTAAAAGCCCGATGCTGAGAACACCGACATGTTAAGGTAAGTGTGCGATAGTGACAGACTTTAGGGTTAGGGGCGGGTTAAGTGAGTTAGGGTTAGGATGCGGATAAGATAAATGTGCGATAGTGACAGACTTTAGGGTTAGGGTCAGGTTAAGTGAGTTAGGGCGCGGGTTAGGTGAGTGTGCGATAGTGACGGACCTTAGGGTTAGGGTTTGGGTTAAGGTTAGTGCATGGAAAGTTGTGTATGTATGGTTTAGTGTAGGTTTGTAAGGTTTATGTTGTGTGTGTGTTTTTTGGAAAAGGTATTTGTTTTGTTTTGTTGATTGTTGGGATTGTAGTTTGTTTGTGGTTTGTCGGGCATGTGAAGTTTCGTGCTTTTAAACTGTTGGTCATCTCAGTTGTCGATCTTCCGGTCTTGGTGTTCTCATTGTCGGTGTTTTGCATGTCGGTGTTTTAAAGTAGACCCATACATAAACATAAATATGTATACATACATATGTATACACACATATGTATATATATATATATATATATATATATATATATATATATATATACCTAGTGTTCTTTTAGTTTTACCTACGTAAAACACTTCACAGTGATCACAAATAGCAATATAAACTATGTCCTTTGTTTTACAATTACAACCCTCTACCAGTGCAAGCTTGGCCTGCCGGTTCTGCAACACCGCATAGTCACTTTTCAAAATAAAGGGAAATTGATTGCATCAACCACACTTTCTCATGCGCCCAGTAGGAGTAGATCTCCTAATAACTTGATCTTCCAAAAATGCCATTTAGATTTTTACCTCTCTTATGAATAAATAGTGGCGTGTCCCCAATTACTTTAGAAACATTTGCATTAGAACCAAAAATGAACCAATGCTTAGAAGTAATTTTTGAACCACTTTGTTCAAAGGATGATACTTAAGGACAAGCCTTCTATTAAATACTACAGCATTAGAGGGAGAATCTACTCAAATAATACCTTGTCCTAAAATAGGATTAAATCTGGTGTATCCAAGAGGTACTATTTCAGATATAATCTTGTTGATAAAATAACCAGGATAGCCCCCATCTAAAAACATTTGTGACAGCATATTACATTCAACCAAAAAATGCAACATCATTTGTAATCATTGTAGAAATTCTAACAAATTGCCTTTTAACAAGGGAACTTTTTGGGACAAGGGGTGATTACTCTGAAAATGTAAATATGCATTTGAAAAAGTGGGCTTCCTATACATATTAGATTCAAAAATACAATTTTTCTTATAGATAGTCACATCTAAATAGTTAAAAGAATCCTTAGAAATAGTATACATAAACCTTAGAAATGGTGTTGTAGGGCAAATTAAAAACTAAATTCCTCAAGCTCTTCTAAGTTATTGATTCACAAGATAAATATGTCATCCAGATAATGAGTATAAAGTGACCAACATTCTGCAAATCGGGAACTTAGAATAAATTTTTGCTCCCAAGCCCACATCACAAGATTAGCACACAGAGGAGCACATACTGCCCCCATGGCCACTCTCCTTATCTGTTTGCAGTATTCCCCTTCAAAATTATTATCCGGCACATATTCAAAAAATGTATCAAGATAATATCATCTGCTGTTACAAATTCAATAATTCATCTGAAAAACAGTCCATACCATCCAGCAAGGGAATATAACCAAATAAATCAACAACACCAATACAAAGAAATAAAGCTTCTTCATCATATAAATCTGGAGTGAAGCACCTTAAAAAATCACAAGAGTCCAGTAAATGAAAGAGAAATCATAAATAAACCATTTCACCATACTGTCAATATAAATAGCCAATGAATATGTATTGGAACATCTGACTGACACAAAGGGTCTCATTGGGGGATTGGCAATATCCTTGTGTACTTTGAGTATTCCAAATATTGTAGGTTCAACAGACATCTTACCAGATAAACATGTATATGTGGCTGGGGAAATATGATTATTAAGGAATAACTCCTCCAGATATATATCAATCTTATAGTAAACAACACTGATCTCACTGATTGACACAGAAACATATTTATCACTAATGAGTAATAATGCTAACATTCTGTTAGAGTAATCAAGGGAATCCATCAGGACATTCCGCTACCCTTATCTGGTTTCATGATTCTTAGGAAAGTGTCACCTTTCAATATGTACAATTCCCACTTGTCACTTAGGTTATATCTATACTATTGATGGGGAGTCTGACTTAATTGGCATCTATCCCTTTCACAGAGCTTCTTAAATAAATTCACTAATGTACAATTAGGGGGTAGAGCTTTACTTTTTTAGTTAAATACATCATTACTAATCATGTCATTGGTGCTATGAAGAATCAATAAATTCAGCTTCCTGGTAAACAATCTAAATTCTAACAAACAATGAAGAAGTGACAACTTCAGCTTTCTGGTAAACAATCTAAATTCTAACAAATAGACACATCAAATTTAGATGAAGGAACCAAGGTAAATCCTCTGTCAAAGAAATTGAAATATACATCTGTAACAGACAAACTTGAATAATTAAAAATACTAAAACCTTGGTGGGAAATTACTGTTTGACCATTTGTATCCCCAGAAAAGATTGATATTAATGTCTATTGGATTGATTCCATGTTCTGCTCTGGGCATTCCTCAACCTACCTCACCTTCCACCTTGGGAACCCCTGGTATTTAAATATTTTTCTATTAGTTGATGCTGCTCCCTGCTTGCTAATCTCTCTGAATGGTGGGGGGCTCTAAAGGGTCTATATTTGAGAGTTCCTCCCTAATCCAATTCAAGTGCAACTTGGACAATTGGATGGGAAACCAGAAATTCATCCCTGGTTTGGCACCTACAGTATGTCTCTGATGGAAACAGGTAACCTGTAAATGGTTCATCACTCAGGCCCATGCTTACACATATCAAGGGTGTCAGAACTTGTCAGATATTTGGGATGCATGGCTAGGCTTAAAAAGGCCCTTGTGGTCATTAGCCTAAAAAAACACCTATGGACCTATGAATAATTGTTCCTCTTGATGGAAATTAGTAACTATTTCTGTGTTGACCTCTGTGGTTCACAAGCAATTGCCTCACCGAAAGCTGATTACTCCCCATTAAGATTTTGTGAAATGGTATAACTGGATAAAGAGGCCTTCTAAACTATAAAGATGCTAAGAAAATGCCCTGTTAAGTAGATCCAAATGAAATTAAAATCATGAGTCAAAGGCATTGACAATATAATGCTACAGTCACAGCCTAAAACACAGCAGCTTTATACTGCTTTTTGTAATGAAGTATGGGAGTAACGCACTAGCAGCCAAGACTAAGAACTCTGGCTAGCAAGAGTTTGTTTTTTATGATATGTGTGGTGTCATACAGAGCAGGGACAGCCAAGACCAATTCAAACCTAAGCCAGAGATGACAATAGTTTCTGGCTTAATTTCTGTTTGCAAATTTGGAAGGACATTTGCTGTAGGTCCATACTTCTCAACTGTCCAGATTTTTGGGTCATACTTCTGGTCTGTTCCTCGTAAAATTTGAGGTTTCCTGGCAAATTAGTGGGATAATCTGAGGACTTAAGTCACTAAATAATGACATATATTTAAGTTTCAGACTTCAAATCCTTCAGAAAATATGTTAAAACAAACCCTGTTACTCTGTCAACTTTCTAAGTTTATAAGAGTAATGTTTGAAATATGATTCTATTTTTGGGCTTTCGTCCCACCATTTTGCTGGGCTTTGTCCAGATTTTTTGCACTAAAAGGTTGGGAGGTACGTGTAGGTCCCTTACAGTGTTAAGTATCTCTCAGGAGATGTAGAAGAAAAGCAGAAGCTTCCGACTCTTAATCCAAAACAGATGGATTGGTTCTCAGAAGCTATAAAGTTTGCCCTGTAAAAATGTAAAATGTATTTATGTTTTAGGAGCTTCAACAGAGTCTGCATAACTGCCAGTTTGTTACTGCAGATAATTTTAAATGAATACCTCAAGGAATTTGTTGTATGTTTTTACACACATCAGTTGTTAATCATTATAGTTAACTGTGCTAATGGCAAAATAGTTCCTTTTGTCTTATGAAAAACTTAGATTCAATTCAGAAATGTCTTGCATTTAATGCCTGCTTTCATTGTACATGAAATTTGCTGTTTATGCCTTTTGAATGGATGAAGCTCTCTCTCTCTCCCATTCCTCTGGTCATTCCCAGATGCTTCCTAATCAGATTTGACAAAAACTGAATTTAGAAAAACACTAGTCACAGGGCTTAGCTGCTGGAAATGTTATCAGTCCGGTAAAGTTTTTTGTTTTACTGACTGATTTGCTGAACATCTTATGAAATGTGATTAGTGACCAGAAGGCAAAAAAAATTACATTTTTTATTGTTGTTAAATGTCAGATCTGCTGTCCTTCAGACCTACTTTCTTTATTAAAAAGGGCTTATAAAATGGCAAATTGTTCACCTGATAATCTAGCAATTTCCTGTTTTAAATCTTTTAACAAAAATTGCACAGATATTTTCTGGATTAAATTTTTGGAATGTCCCATGTGATACAGAAGGTAATCTTTAAGTGTCAGTCATAGTCTTCTATTCTGCCCTTTTAGCCTAAAACAAATATAACTGTGGGAGCTGTTCAAAAAACTTAGCTGCACAGCACAACTAGCACTGCATTGTTATGGTTTTAGTAGAGCTATGTGGCAAACTAGCGATATAGAGATCAGTGGCTACCTGGAACAAAATCACATCAGCGACTCATCTGTATGTGTTCACTTCAAACACTCAGTGCAGTCAACAGCATTAAGTTCTGCCCCTGCTAACCCATGCATTACTAATACAGATCTAAACACACACACACACACACACACACACACACACACACACACACACACACACACACAAATATAGACAAGTGTATGTTCTTGTCTAGGACATTCTTTATATCATTTACACAAGGTGATTTTTAGGGGAAAATAATCTACTTTGGAACTCCCTTTAGGATATATACAAAGTAATACACTAAAATAAAGCCTATGTACATTTTTTTTCTTTCTTTCTTCCAGTTTTTGTGAAATAACCATTGGGCCATTTACTCCCATAATAATGCAGTATAATCTCTATCTTTATAGCATTAAAATGCATTAGCAACATAAATAAATATGCAGTCATAAATAATTACCATCCCCTCCCCAAAATAAAAGAAGGAGACACAGAGAAGGAGATTTTATTGTTGTCTTTCAGAGTATGTCATATGTCAGTGAATAAACTGGCATTATCCAAAGACAATTTTAACAACCAGTGAACGTGCCTGACAGTATTTGTCTTACGTGCTTTGTGTAATATAGCCTGTGAATAAGAATCAGTAGATCTGAATTAACAGAATGCTGCATTATTATAGAAACAGTTACAATGATTATAAACACTTAAAAAGAGGAAGGGGAACAGAGGGATGAGCATACAAGGTTGACTATTTATGCAGATCTGTGTTTGTAATAAAAAAAATTGCACTTTATTCATCTACTTTTACTGTATTTGTGTTTCTTCCTACTTTATTACTAGGGGCACTGACTACAACTCTGATCTGAGATATATAACAATAAGTATCTTTTTCTGTGTATTTAAAGTGTTTTTTTGATTGTATGTTCTTTATTTTCTGAAAAAAATATATACTTGTTTCCCACCTTTCTATGCTAGTATAGTCCAGTTTTCAGGTTAGTGCTGAATTCAGGGCTGTGTTACAAGGCTCTGTATTTGCCCATACCTTACTTGGATAGAATGAAGTTTCTCTGTTCACTTGTGAGAGAGGGGAGCTTTGAGCAGCCTATCTGTCCCTGGAGGATTGGTTTCAGCCCAGAAATTAGTAGTTTATTGGCCATTTTGGGCTAATTTCTATCTCTTTCATTTCTCTACTATAAAAACTGCATTTGCCAAGTTTTGCGTGCCGGGCAGTGCCGGTTAGCTAGGGTATAACTATTCCCGGCTCCACAAAGTCTCCTCTTAAATTTTCCCTTGGAACTAGACAAACTTTCAATTGAAGCACTCAAACCATTCATTTCTCAGCCTGGCACTTGCTCAAAACTCATAGCAAGCACTTATTAACCCTAGCACTAGACCCCCTGATACTGTACAGAAGGACAAGGCTCTCTATTCGACCTTACCAGCTATTCAGTAAAACAGCTCACTGTACCTATCCAGGCATGTCCAAATGGCAGTTTCAGGTGTACTCTCCAGTTCATCTGGTGAATCTGGGCATTTTGAGGCAATGTTACAACTGCCTCATGTACACAGACAACCCTCTCCTCCTACCACCAAACACCAATATGTGTGAGAGATGCAATTATACAGCCAAACTGGAGGCTAAGCTCTCTCAACTCAAGATTGGATCAGACAGTCAAGAGGAGAAGGGAAATACTTGCATCACACCACCAGTCTCACATAGATCCATTAAACCAGCACCGGCAAAAAACACACATAAATACACAAAAACATACTCGAATGGCTCTAAATAAAAATCTGCAAAAGCAACAGAAACCTCCAAAGCAGACATTCAAGCAACCTCCAACCCCCCAACACAAACCATGAAACACATACTTCACAAAACCAGTGTGCCATGCAATCACAGTGCTAAAGGCAAAATAACATACCCAACATACTAGTAATAGGTAACTCTATAGTCAGGCACACTGACCTCTCACTCACTAGGCTGAATAAGGAAAATGTTACTGTTAGTTGCCTGAAAGTGTCAGGATCCGCCACATAACACAAGCACTCAGGTCACTTCAGAACAAGTACAAATATGACTCTGTCATTGTCCATGTTGGTGTGAACAACCTGAGCCGTACCTCCCTGGACTACATGAAAAGAGACATGGAAGAGCTCTCTAATCACATATCCCAGGCCGGTATGACCCTGAGTAACATCCTGCCCTCACCAAGAATAGTACCATGGTATAAAGAAAAAATTATTAATTTCAACAATTGGCTAAGATTTTGGTGTCATTCAAAGGGGATCCAATGTCTGTCCGCCTGGGATGACATGCTCGACAAGCCAAGCTGCTTTGCTAAAGACGGCTTGCACCTGTCACCCTTTGGCTTTCAAATACTGGCCAAGGCTCTTACCATCCCCATAGTGCCTTTTTCGGGTAAGGCTGAAAAAGACAAACCCACTGCTGTAAATACCACAAGTAACAAAAAAACAGAGGGTAATGCTACTCAATGCCAAAAGTCTAAACCTCAAAATGCATGCACTTGAGGCACTCCTCAGTATGGAGAAAATCGATATATGTGCAGTAACAGAAACCTGGTTTAAAACTCCAGAGAGTGCCCCAGCACTATCAGGCTACAACTCATACCATACATTTTGGCCACAAAATCCGGACTGAAATACAAAACGGGGGGGGGGGGTGTATCCATATTCATTAAGGATACCCACACCTCCAGGTTAGTGGCACAGCACAATGCTTCAGAGATCATCCACATCCAACTAACAATGGGCAAAACTTCAACTCAAATTGTAGCTTGCTACAGATCACCCACCATGTCCCAGGACCCCCATTCCACATTTCTGGAAACACTGGGAAACATAAAGGTCCTACCAAACACCCTAATGTTGGGTGATTTCAATTACCCAAACATTAACTGGGAGAACTACTCAAGTACTAACTCCCTTGTCCAACATTTCCTGGAATTTATAAACTCAAACACCCTGGATCAACTGGCCAACACTCCCACCAGAGGTGACAACATATTGGACCTGATCATCACCAACATGGGTGACCGGTGTTCCACACCAAAGGTCAACCCCTCATTGGTTAGATCTGACCATAAACAAATCACTTTGGATATCCACATTCCGCACCTGCCCCTGGACAAGGAAACCACTGTGAAAAACATTTCACAAGCAAACTTCACATTACTTAAGACCGAGGTGGAAAGTTTCAAAGCCCCCATGCTAAAGGATAATGCTGTCCAAACTGCAAAATCCTTTACTAATGCATTCTGCGGGCACCTACAAGAATTCATGAATTGTGCTATCCCAAGCAAAACCAAGACTCACTCCTCCAAGAAAAGGAAACCAGTCCAGTGGACCCCTGCCATAAACAAGCTATACAATAGAAGGAGGAAACTAGTACATAAAAGAGTAAAATCCCAAGAAGGGAAGACATCCCTGATAAGTATCAGCAAAAAACTATGATCCCTCATAAAATCATCCAAGATGAGCTTCAAAAGAAAAATTGCCAAGGACTCCAAACCACAAGGCATTCTTTAGCTATGTCAAGAATCCAAGTGGCAATGCTCAGATCTGCTCGGAGTTAGTGCAGAATGACACAAAATACACTGAATGGACCGATATCGCCAACATCCTGGCAGACAGGTTCAGTGCAAACTTCACCCCCCTCTCACCCCCAAAAAGGCCCATAACCATACCAGAAGAATGTAGAGCCCTTGAAATCACAGACACTGAGGTTAAAACAGCCCTCTTCACAGCAACAAACACAGCATCAATGGGACCGAACGGTGCCCCAGGCTGCATCCTACACGGGCTCAAAGACTAACCCTTCACCTAAGCACACTGTTCAAACTCAGCCTCTCCACAGGCTATGTAGCCATAGAGTGGCACACAGCAATGGTTATTCTGCTCCACAAATGTGGAGCCACAACAGACCCCAGGAACTATCACCCTATAAGCCTGACTAGCTTGGTCTGCAAGACTATGGAGTGCATCATCATGGAACTCATTAACAGAGACATTGGGACCCTCCCAAACACTAGATCCTACCCAGTTCAGCTTTGTTAAGGGCAGATCCTGCCTCCTAAAACTGGTGGACTTCTTTGAGACCGTTACCAAGGCTATAGACAATGGAAAGGTGGTACACGCAGCCTACCTAGACCTCGCAAAGGCCTTTGACACCATTCCTTATTCTGGTATTACAGACAAGCTTACCAGCCTGAAAATAAATCCCTACGTCACAAGATGGGTTGCCAATTGGCTCACGGACAGAACCCACATGGTGAGAGTTGTGGAAGCTAGGTCCGACACTAAACTGGTTACAAGTGGTGTTCCCCAGGGCTCAGTCCTAGGACCCCTCCTTTTCATCATATACTTCTCAGAGGTACAGGAGGACAATGACTGACCAAGTTCACAGACAACTGCAAACTAGGGGCTATAATTTACTCTCCGGCTGTCACAGACATCCTCCAAAACGGGTCTCACTGAGACAGATACCTAGTGTCAAAATCATGGCCTCAAGCTAAATGGCAAAAAGTGCATAGTCATCCCCTTTGGAAAAAACAAAGTATCCACAAACTACCACATAGGTGGTAGTCCCCCTAAATACGGAAGACGTAATAAAGGATCTGGGGACCCAAGTAGATAGTAATCTCTCCTTTGATAATCACATTGCCAAAGTGGTTAGAAAATCCTTCTATGTGGCCCACCTAATCCCAAAAGGGCTTGCATCCAGATCAAAAGTGGTCATTGTGCCCCTCTACTCATCACTCATCAGACTCATCATAGAGTACAATGCCCCATTTGGGATGTACCTTACAAGACACCTGCAACAGCTGGAAAGACTACAGAAGTACCTCACCAAGAGGATCACTGGCCTCAAACAGATGCCTTATGCAGCTCGACTGAAGAAACTCCAGCTGTACTTGGTTGCATACCATCTACTTAAAGGTGATTTCTGCCAGACATACAAGGCCATGTCCAACCCAGAATTGATGGATATGCTCCACCTAAAGAAAATTATATCCCCTCGAATCACACGGTCTAGGGATCTAAATCTCACCACAACAATAAATAGGACGTGCTGGAGGGACAGATTACTATCCCAGAGACGTCCCATGCTTTGGAACAAGATTCCAGTCTACATTAGGCAGAGCTCCTTACTAACACTCTTCAAGAGAAACCTTGACGAGTGGATGGGAAACAGAAAGTTTACCCCTGGGATCACTTCAGTGGTTCTGCTGGACAGAGGCATAGGGAATTAATCTAAGGGGGCGGTGAAAGCCAACACATTCTGGCTAGGCTTATGACTGCTTTCGGGCAGATAGCCTAGTACCTACCTATGAACCTATGAATGGTCAGCTGTTACTCTAACACAGGAAATGCACGGAAACTGAAGATAGGAGAAGCTTGTGTCAATTTGATACATATCCCTGGGAACAGCAGTTATGTTTGGCTGTTATTGATAGACAATATTGAAGGTCAGACATGATATCTCACCGTTTTTGTTTTTCTGGAACCACAAATGCTTATATGTAATATATTGCTGGGCAGAAAATAAAACTGGTAACTGAATCACAGAAATCACTAGTTCAAGTCTGAATCAAGTTTTAAGTGCTCTGACTGAATTGTCACCATAAGGCATTAGATAAAATGTAAAACTTCCTAAAGGCATCTTAAAACCTAACCAAAACAAGAAGACGGTAATAAAAATGATCTGTGCAAATTACGTGTTTCTCTGTGTGCGGTCATCATCCCCACAGCAACGTGTGCCTAGCAGGAAAGCAGAGCCATTAATGATGGGCTACTTAAGTGATGCAGATTCATCTGAGATAAACAGTTACATCTGCAAGAAAACCATTATATGTCCAAAAACACTAAAGCTACAAGTAGTTAAAAACTACATGGAATACCTATGAAATATACTACTATAGGCAATTATCTGCATGCTATCAGTGCAACAGAGAAATGCCAGCATGGAATGATTGTTCTTATATAGAACACTTCAGTTTCACATCTCCAGACTGAATAATAAACCATTCAGAATGGCTGTAATGCTAAAGATATTTCCCTACAGCAGTATGCATATGAAACAGTCAAAGTCAAAGTAAACTTTAGATATACACAGCAGTGCAAGCTGAACAAAATTATGTTGCTTTGGTACCTGTGCAAGACATAACAATGAATGCATAGTTTGAATGACAGTAAGACTAATGCACATACAGTAATAATAATTAAAATATTAACAACACAATAGACTACCACAATTAGACAGGAAGACATTAGACAGTATTATACTAGTAGGTATTGCAAGACTATGACTTCACATTGTGATTGCTTAGAATATTGCACTTCATCAGCTGTAGTATGATATATTCTGATGCTCATATTGCACATGTATGGAGTGGTGACTCACTCCTGACTATTGCACATTCAGGAAGTAATAGCATAAGAAAGCAAGCTAACTGTGCCAGTAATTGAAGCAATTTGCCAGAGTGATTCCTATAGCTGATACTTCATAGCAAGTGGCATATTGATCTAATTATTCACTATCATGCCTGGCATTCAAGTTCATCAGCCTTATAGTTTGAGGGAAGAAGCTCCTGTTTAGAGTAGGATGTTTTGCAGTGTAAGCTGCGATACTGCCTGCCAGAGGAAAGGTGGAAGTACATGCCATGGGCAGGGTGAGTGGGATCGTTGATTATCTTTCTAGCCCTTCCCACACACCGAGTCTGGTACAAGTTACCCATGGATGGGAGCGAGGAACCAATGACTTTTTTCGCTGTCCTCACTACCCTCAGGAGAGCTTTGTGGTCAGATGCTTTGCAGTTACCATACCAAACTATGATGTTATTTGTGAGGATGCTTTTGATAGTCTCCCTGTAGAAGGCTTTGAGGATGGAACAGCAGTCTCAGCTAAGAATTACAAAATCAAGGCAGACATTTATATAGTAGTAGTAGTAGGCGATGAAATACTGTTGTTTCAGCACTGCAGAAAAGCTATGCCTTATCTTAAGGCACACACACACACACACACACACACACACACACACACACACACACACACATATATATATATATATATATATATATATATATATATATATGAACAGAAACAGTCCCAAGGCTGCGAACGAATAAGCACCAATATGTAAAGAACAAAGATATGAACACCGTTGTTAAAAGATATAGTAGTCCAAATACGATAATCCAAGTGAAAAGGTCGTGAAGTGAATAAAAATTATTAAAAGAAAAAAGCGCGTTCACTATTTAAAAAACCAATCAGATCGTTACTTGTTAAAAATTAAATATATAATATAGAATAGGATAGAAGCTCACATCTCCAAGCCTACGATTCCCTTCCTGGCAATTAATTAATTTCCATCCATATAATTACAATCCATAGTCACTTATTTTAAACACAACAGACATGTCATTTGCCTTATAAATAAAACCTTAATATGGTGTTAATATTGCATAAGCAGTATATAATTAATCGACATTTATAATTATACAATTAACATCTTTTATTGTTTGGGATTTGTGTTGCACCTTATAACACGGAAATGCAAAAATGATAATATAAAATAAATATAAATAGTGTTCAAATCATACAGTCCTTGAGTCAGTCATACAGTCCAAAATGAGCTGGAATAGATCTAAAACCATCAATAGTAATATAATATAAAATAAATTATCAACAAGTAATAAATTAATAAATTAAAAAATTAATTAATAAGTAGTAACATACAGTCCAAACATCACGAAAGTACAACAAAGTCACAAATACAAACACGAAATATTAATGGATTCCAATGCTATTAAACGCGATGGGTTGGTAGGCCAATTAATCAGAGTCACTTCATGTCAGGTCATAAATCCCATAAAAGAAAAAAATAGAATATATCGCATTATAGACTAGCTGGTATAGTTAGTATAGGGCATATTACAGGTCAGCACATATCACACACACACATATATATATATATATATATATATATATATATATATATATATAAGGCGGACAAGCTACAAGAAGACTATGCAGCCATATTATAAGGCATAGACAAGCTGAAAAATTACCAGATATCACTAAAGCTAGTACATCAACCCAAAAGAAGTACATCTTTTTACACAAGTGTAGAATTAAAATAAAAATATAACTACGTTAGAGTAAGTGAATATAATTAAAAAAAGCAATAAATGTCATAGATTTCACTCACAGTCACCTCTTTATAACCAGAGAGGTCAAATGAGGTAAGATCCTGTTTTGCTGTGAAGGTGGTTTATAAACCCCCTGCAATGAAAAGACTCCTAGTAACGACAAACGGTAACATCACCTCTTATATGAGTGTAGCCAAAATATTCAACCACTTAGACCTTAGATCTGTGTAGTACTAGTTGGAGTTTCATCTAGATAGAAGGAGAAAATCAGAATTGCCTAGGCATATGGGAATGAAATGCTATAAAGGACTTATATGTGATAAAAATTCTATAGCTAAGATTTTTCAAAATCTCATCTCACAGGAACTAAAAGGTATAGTAAATATAACAGAAGAGAACATTAGTGATAATAATACTATGTGAAATCACATGTAGAACATGATAAAAGCTTAAGTGTAAATGAGTACATTTGAAAAAAAAATCTCTTGGGATAGCATTCCTGAATGTGATGGAACAGAGGCAGACTATGACAGAAGCTTAAGAAGGATATTTCAAAGACTTAAACAATAATCAAAATGACTTTAACAACAACAGTATATGAAGTATATTATTAAAGTTAGTATAAGTTAAATTTTAGCTCTAGGTCCTTATTTTCACCACACACAGAGACTGGCATAATGGCTAAAGTGTTTATGTCACAGACACAGAGTACAGGGTCTGATTCTCATGCATGAAGAAAATTGTCTAGGATTCTACAAGAGCAGCTATCTTAGTACTTACCACATCTGCAAATTGAACAGCATCAGATCCAAGGATTTAAATTTTGTTTGTAACATAAATAAAACATATTGGTGAGACAGATGTGTCTCTGAGGATCCCATGCTCTGGAACAGGTCCACATCCATGTGAAGCAGAGTCCTTCCATAATCCTATTTAAGAATAACCTTGACCAATGGATGGGAAATTGGAAATTCAGTCTGGGTCTGGCCCCCATGTCTCTGATAGAGACAAACAGTAAAGTCCAAACTAACATACCCCCCCACCCCACATAACATCTAGAAACTTCCTAACTAACATACACACTAATAATAAACACCCATCACAGCTGGGTTGGATTGCATGGCTAGGATTATAAAGGCACTGATGGTCTTTAGCCTGGTATAAACATATGAACCTAAGTACAGAATTGTTTTCTTATACTGAAATGACTTTAACAAAAAAAATGTTAATTGAGCAATCAGACTTTGCAGATTGATGAGTTCATATTCTTAAAAAAAAATGTTAGTCTAAAAAGACTGAGGCCAAACAAAAGCACCACCACCACCTACAGATCCTACAAGCATCAAAAGTTTCCTAGGCATGGTATTTACAATACTACATTCATAATGAACCCCACCAAAAAGATGCACCCTGGGTTTGTGATAAAATCACAACAAAGTATCACATACTTTAAAACAAAGATTAGTTTCTGATCAAGCAATATCATACTCGAATCCTTATAAAGAGACATATTGTTATAAATGTTAAGTCCACATCATTTTGAAACTCGTTAAAAAGAAAAATACAACAAAAACTTTTAGGCCAATCTCTAACAGATACTGAATTATATTCTTCCCCAAGAGAAAATAATGCACTAGAAACATGGTGGGTATGTGGGAATGCTCATATTTATAAGGAAACAGGTTATCTTTAGTCATAGAGCACAAAACATTATTAGTAATATGCACTGACCACAAATGCAAGCCAATGCTGAGAACTGGAACATGGCCACTAAGATTATAATCTTCACATGTGGTTGTTATTAACAATAAGGGAAGGAAATAGAATTCTTGGAAGGTGCCCATGTAATGAGTCCAAGTGACACAGAACTATTTCCCAAATACATGGATATAGAAGAAATGTAGGCATAGACAAGTGCAATCTAAAAATATTGTAGGTTAAATAAATTAATCAGACCACTTCATGGTATAAGTTGAAAGATGGCTTACAGAATGCTTCTAGGCAAATATGTGATCAGCAAGAAATAACTGTCTAAGGAAGGGAAAGGAAGTTTATGTTGTGAGGAACCAGACAGTAAGAATTTAGTCTTTACAAGCAAGGGTTTAGCAGACTGCATTTGAGTCTAATCAATAGAATAATTAGAAAAAAAGCCTAAATAAGAGGGAAAATATGGTTGCAAATACTGACAGGTGCATAGAGACAGACCCTGCTATTCACAGATATAGTGTAGGGGGAGTATGAACCCCCCTGCACACTATATTATGCTGCCATTCTGGATCACAATTTATAAATATGAATCGCAGTCCGTAATGACAATGTGTAACTCTTAACTGTATGTTATGGATGGCACACACAAGCACTTTGTAGACAGTGATATACAAAATGCTCCTATGCCAGATTCATTGCCACACCATCTCACTGCGTGGCAGGCGAGCTCAGGACTACATTGGTATTCTGTAACAGCTCTGTCTTCTTCTGTCTTTCTTGACTGCAATTCATTAGGACATTACAGTCGCTGCATATGAAGCTGAGCAAAGAGTCATTTCCATATTATGATAATGAGAGGATCTGGTCCTGTGTGAGCTTCTGGGGGGGGGGGGGCTCACCAGCATCTTCATATACTGGTTGGACAAGGTTGTCTGAGGTAGCAGGCTTGCTTGCACCATAGGCAATTGCATTCCTGGTAGGGAGTTTTCTATTATGCAACAGAGAACTTGTTTTTATTGACACAACAGGAGATCAATTCCTTGAGACATGCAGCACTATGACACTCTATGTGGCTGCTGTCCATTAGGATACCATGTGTAGACCTGGCGATTAGCCATTGCTGTTAGCTTCCTGAATCATGTATGACTGGAGATTGGATTTTTTGCATGGATTTCAATGTCATTTGCTCCATTGTGTTCACACCTTTCTGATTCAGTCAGTCAGAATTTTGGTACACAAGATATACTCCATACAAACCTGTTCTCTATGCATGAATAATTATGAAAAGGACACTGTAATTCAAAGATGTGGAAACTGCCAGGCTAATGTACAAAGCAAAACAAAAATGCCTGCTCAGACGTTAGAGTTAAAATAAGAACCATGTACCATTCAGAATGCATTTTATGGTCCTTTGCCTATTGGTGACTACATGTTAACAATTACTAATGATAGCAGCTGATATCTTATCAGCGAGTCAGTAACTTCTCCATCTGCAAATGCTTTAATCCCAGTTGTAGACAATGTGCTCTCTTTATCTGGCATACCTGTATTGAGAAAACTGAAAGTAGCTCACCATTCATTGGACATGAGTTTCATGACTTTGCCATCTTGATGTTTTTCAAACATTATTGCTCTGGTCCCCTTCAATAAACACACCACACCAAATGACATTTGATGACCTTTATTAAACTTCCAAAAACATAACTTTATTGAACAATATTTTAATTTATTGATCACAGCATGAGCTTCCATATAACCATTTACTAGGGCAGCATAACCTCGCTCACCCTAACCAAATAAGCAGCATCCTCCCCTCTCCTCGCTTAAGTATACTTATCAAGCAGCGTCCTAACCTTCACTTACTTACTTTCACTTATCAAGTAGCATCCCATCACTCACTTTCATTCCCCAACTCAATAAACTAAACATCTAACACCAGAGGGGGAACAGAAGAGGGATAAACTTATCCCTCTTCTCTGCCTAAACACCAAACCTATAAAAATAATCACACAATCCTCAATGTTCCTAAAAGAGGAAGGGAGGGCAGGTAGCAAGTTCATGCTAAAATCTGATGCCTTATGCAGTTACACTTGCACAAAACCAGTTAAGCCCCCTCCTTGCGCTTACCTCATTTCCTCCCAGCCCTCCAGCTTTCCCAGTTTAACCCTTCCATCCCCACAACTATCTCTTTTCCACTACCATCTGGGTCTATGTTAAATCATCGAATGCTTAAAAAAGTGAACGATGATTTATTGAACCCATGTAAATGAAAGCTTACAATCTTGAATGCTTAGAACAGCGATTTTTTTCCAAGAGAAAAAAATCGCTGTTCCACAAAAAAAAAAAAAAAAAATTAAAGCATTACATAAAGTATTTATGTGTGGGGCTGTGCATCCCCAAACCCCCTACTTAAATATACCAACTCTTAGATCGCACTACAGTGACGAAAATGGCAAAGTAATGGAAGCGGCCAATCGATTTCTTTCCCAGGAAAGAATTGTCTTATATGCCATTTCGCTATTTTGCCTTTTCGTGCTTTCAAGTTCATTCAAGATGCATTTGAAAGAATGTATCTTCAGTCATTTAATAGGAACCCTACCATCTTAACTCCCATTACTATTCCTACCTGACCCTCACCTGAAGAGGTCCCTGGAGAAATTGATTTGTTTCCAAACCTCATTTGTCCTGGTCCCCATCAATAAATATACCACACCAAATGACATTTGACAACCTTTATTAAACTTCCATAAACATAACTTTATTGAACAATATTTTAATTTATTGCTCACAGCTTGAGCCTCCATATAACCATTTACTAGGGCATTGTAACCTTGTTCACCATTTACTAGGGCATTGTAATCTCATAACTTCCTTTCACCTTCCCAACCAAATAAGCAGCGTCCTCCCCTCCATTCACTTACTTATACTTATCAAGCAGTGTCCTCCCCTCCATTCACTTACTTATACTTATCAAGCAGCGTCCTCACCTTCTCTCACTTACTTATACTTATCAAGCAGCGTCCCCCTCCATTCACTTACTTATACTTATCAAGCAGTGTCCTCACCTTCTCTCACTTACTTATACTTAACAAGCAGCGTCCTCCTCTCCATTCACTTACTTATACTTATCAAGTAGCGTCCTCCCCTCCATTCACTTACTTATACTTATCAAGCAGTGTCCTCCCCTCCATTCACTTACTTATACTTATCAAGCAGCGTCCACCCCTCCATTTACTTGCTTATACTTATTAAGCAGTGTCCTCCCCTCCATTCACTTACTTATACTTATCAAGTAGCGTCCTCCCCTCCATTCACTTACTTATACTTTTCAAGCAGCGTCCTCCCCTCCATTCACTTACTTATACTTATCAACTAGCGTCCTCACCTTCTCTCACTTACTTTTACTTATCAAGTTCCACTTTCATTCCCTACTCATTGAATTAAACATCCAACACCAGAGGGGAGACAGAAGAGGGACAGATCTATCCCTCTTCTCCACCAACCAGCCTGACACAGGCTGTTCCCCCTCATTCCCTCCAAAACCTTCAGCAAACCCTCCGAAACAAACCTAAGTGTACAGTAAAGAGGTCCAAACCAAAATCATTCAGATGCACTCCATCATCTCTGAACCAAAATGGATCCCCGTGATTGACATCCCAATACCTATCATATAAATATCCAAAGCAGCCAGTTGTCTAACTAACCTAAAATTAACAAAGTGGTGAACCCACACCAAAGCCAAAATAACCACGGTACTACATACAACCCCACAATACATACACCTGGGTATAACCTCTTTAAAATAAACAGATCCCCACTTATCCTAACTACCAACTGTCACTTCAGAATTATTCCCAGATCATTACCTGCCAGTTGTACCGCTAGGACTGTAAGGAACCCATTGCCACCCAAACAATGCAAACTTAATTGTGTGCCATCCGGCCTAACTGCAGCCCCCATTTGCCACCCAGTGAATATAAGAATGACCAAAATTAAATTTCCTGTTCTAGAAAATGAATTTAATACTAAGGCAGTCACCATATCCAATTATCTAAGATAAGACAAGAAAATATTTAATGACAATACTATCTGCCAGCTCTTACCCAATTGATCCGTTTTTAATCTACACAAACAAATACCCTCGGAAGCAAAAAACACTGAAACATCCCACCAAACTAGTGACAAAAACAACTCTGACACCCAAGAGATCCATAATACAGCCATAAAGCAAAGGTCACAAAGTATAATCCAATGAATTTCTATTTACCAATGTTAATCCCTGCAACAAAACTTTTAAAACCTATCTGGTCAATGGCCATCATCTGTCAGTCTTCACACTATCAACCCGAACCCAATCATTCAACATATGAACCGCAGTCCAAAATTTAGTAAAGTCACATAACTCAACCATCTGTGCAGCTATACTAATCATAGTTAAGGCAACCTTGACCAACTGAACTACTTTACCACGTACCCAAGCCTGAACCAAATCTCAACAGTCTTTCCCAGCAAAGTCCTTCCTCCTCAGGCAACTGTGACACAAATTTACAAAATCTTGCGATTTTCTACCATACACCTACTTTAAAAGCTGTCTAGGATTCTTGTACAAAGCATCTGATCATTCCAAACCAACTTGACACATCCTGTCTGGCAACACCAGTGGCTCATACTACTGCCATAGTGTCCGAATGAAAATGAACCTTCCCCCTGAAATTTCTCCTGTCAGACCTTTGACACCAGCCAAATTAGAACTAACTGCAATCAGTCAACATCCATACTCCAATCACCCCTCCACCCTGTAATGACCTGCACTTCATCATCCAAAGACACAGATATGACTTTACGTCCTCTCACAAAATAAAATCATACCCAGAATTACCCTCGACATAAGGCCAGTGGAGAATCAAATGAAATTCCTAGCCAGCTCCTTAGGGTCCAACCCAATGGAGAAAACTTTGAAGCTGTTAAAGAGAGGAATACCAAATGTACCTAATTACCCACCATTCCTTCTCCACCTATTTTTCCAAAATCTCTTCCTTCCCTTGCAAGGAACACAGATTCCTACAAACTGACCCCTCTCTTCCCACCCTGCTTGAATAGAAAATATGTCGGAAAACTCATCTATTAATTCAACTGCAACTGCTGAATCAGGAAATTGCATGAGCAGCTGACACAATACCTGTACATTAAAGAAAATGTGCCCCCCGGTCTTCCCTTTGACCCATGAAAGAACACCCTCCCCTTCTCTGTCCCTGAAACTTCTCCCTGCCCAGACTATCCTGAAATATTATGACTCTGTCATAGTCCACGTTGGCATGAATGACTTGAGATGTACCTCCCTAGACTATATGAAGAGGGACATGCTCGAGCTCGCTGAATATGTGTCCCAGGCAGGTATGTTCCTAGCCTTAATCAACATTCTACCATCACTGAGAATGATACCTCAATACAAACAGAAAATGATAGACTTTAATAATTGGTTTAGTTTCTGGTGTCATTCCAAGGGGGTCCAGTACCTGACAGCCTGGGAAGACATGCTTGACAAACCATGATGCTTTGCCAGAGATGCCCTGCATCTGTCTCCCTTGGGTTTTAGGCTCCTGGCAAAGGCTCTTGCCTCCCCCATAGTGCCTTTTTAGGCAATGCCGTGAAGTCAAAACTACCAACATGAAAATTTCATCAAAACACAAATTAAAGGTCATGCTGCTAAATGCTAGGGGGTCTGTATATGAACCTGCACTCATTGCAAGCATTCATAACCCTGGAAGATGCTGACATTTGTGCAGTCACAGAAACCTGGTTCAGAGCTGTGGAGAGCACCCCAGCCATACCAGGTTACTCATCCTATCATACATTCAAACCCCAAACCATGGGCAGTGAAGCAAAAGGAGGTGGAGTTGCAATATATCTAAAAGACATACACACCTCCAGGCTGGTCAAATAGTATGATGCACAGGAGACACTCCAGGAGCAGTTAACCATCGACAAGATGCCTATTCAAATCATAGCTAGTGACAGGCCCCCAACGTTGACTCAAGATGCCCATTCCACCTATCTGGACCTCTTCAACTCTATCAACATTCAACCCTTTATCCTCAGTCTGGGCGACTTTAGCTATCCAACAATAGACTGGAAGAACTACTCATGCCAAAACACAAATGCCCAGAGATTACTTGATTTTGTCAATGTAAATGCCTTGGACCAGCTGGTCAACAACCCCACAAGAGGTTAAAATATCTTGGACTTGGTATTAACCAATATAAGTAACCACTGCAACATCCCTACAGTGTCATCCTCCCTGGTAAGATCTCAATTTTGAAGTCACCATCTCCCCTGACCACCCCACCCAGATAAGGTGAAACATAAAAACTTCTCCAAAGCTGATTACAACCTCCTGAGGGAAGGTATAAACAGCTTTGCAGTCCCCATAGGAACTGACACATATGTCCAAACTTACATCAAAGTACTATAGGCACATTTATATAGCTGCATGGAATCAGGAATACCTGACAAGACAAAATCCTCCTCCTCAAGGAAGAGTAAACCTGTCTGGTGGACATTCACAATAAATAAACTCTATAATAATGTTCCTGTACGAACCCTGACTAACCCCCACTCATACATAATTCAGAAATGAGAAACTCATTACAGGAATGAAACTCTTGACTCTCTAACTGTTTAAAATTCTGTGTATCACCCACCTACTGGAAAGATTTAAAGTTAACACTACACCATGTATGATAACCACCTTTAATATATGTCTTTTCCTTTTTCAGATGAAATCTTTAACTATTTCTTTCTCAGCTACTTGCTTCCAACATTTGCTGTGTGTATGTGAGAAAAACATGTACCTGTGTGTACATAATGTTAAATAAATCTCAGTTTTGTGATAACTCACTGTAATAATTTCACTGTATTTACACTTGTTTTTGTACATTTGGAGCTTTTCTCCCCATGCCTCCAGTGAAAATGGACCTGTATCCAGTCAGACTTTCCCGGTTAATAAATGTAAAATAAATAAATAAATAAAAGGAAAAAATTACTGTCCAGGACCAAGAGGGAGCAGGTGCCTAATTGGAAGTAATCTCTCCTCAGACTGAACAAGCACATAAGTGCATTAGTGAAATCCTCCAAAGCAAACTTCGAGTCCAAACTGGCCACATCTACTAAAGACAATCATAAGGCCTTCTTCACATACGTCTGCAATCTCAAAGGAAGCAGCCAGATCTGCTCAGAATTGGTGGTCAAGGACACCGCATACACAGACGCCATAGATATAGCCAACCTCCTGGCAGACAGGGTCAGTGAAAACATCACCCCTCTGTCCCCCATCAATAAATCAGGACATCCCCAGCACCTGCCCCTATCCCCTTATCTCTAGGGAGCAAGTCATCACTGTCTTCTCAAGGGCAAAAAATACAGCCTCCATGGGACTGAATAACATCACAGGCTGCATCCTACATGAACTTCGGCAGGAACTTGCAGCACCATTAGTCACAGTATTCCAACCAAAGCTTGAGTACCAGCTTCATTCTAGCCAAGTGGAGGACAGCCACTGTCATCCCTTTGCACAAAGCTGGAGCATTCACCAATCCAGGAAATTATAGACACATCAGCCTAACTAGCCTGATCTGCAAAGCCATGGAGTGACTTATTATGGACCTTATTAACAAGGACATTGGCAACCTCCAAACACTTGATCCCATACAGTTTGGTTTCATCAAGAGGAGATCGTGCCTGTTAAATCTGCTTACCTTCTTTGAGACAGCCATGGATGAGGGGAAGACGGTGCACACTGCCTAGCTTGACTTGGCCAAAGCCTTCGATAGCATTCCTCACTTGGGTATAATAGATAAATTCTCTCAACTAGGCATCAATCTGTAGGTTACCAGATGGGTAGCAAACTATCTCACAGACAGAACCCACCTTGTCAAAATAGGGTTAGCCACCTCAAACAGTAGAGCAATAATGAGCAGGTATAGCCCAGGAATTGGTCTTGGGGCCTCTGTTATTTGGGATATACTTTTCTGAGGTGCAGGCCAAAACCCATGGGCTATGGCTGACCAAGTTTGCAGATGACTGCAAGCTGGGTGCTGTCATCAATTCTCCTAGTGATGTAGACATCCTCCAAGAGGATCTCACCCAAACAAATGACTGAAACATGGCCTCAAACTGAATGCCAAAAAAAATGCATTATCATTCTCTTTGGGGAGAGTGACATCCCCACAAATTATCACATTAATAACAAGGTCCTAAGCAAGCAATCAGTTGTGAGGGACTTGGGCACCCATATTGATAGCATACTGACTTTTGACCACCATATTGCCTCTGTTGTATGGAAACCTTTCTGCATGGCCCACCTCATTAGTAAGAGTATCTCATCCAGGGACAAGGTGGCCATAACATCCCTGTATTCCTCCCTTATAAGACCTTTACTAACTGAGTATAATGCCTCTTTTGGCATGTACCTCACAAAGCACATGCAGCAGCTGGAGACCACAGAGGTTCCTCACCAGGAGAATCCAAGGTCTGAAACAAATACACAAATAGGTTAAAGGCCCTGTCCCTCTCCTCAGCCTCATATAGACTCCTCAGAGGTGACCTCTGTCTGGCATACAAAGCAATCTCAGACCCTACCTTGATGTGACTACTGCACCTGGGTTGTGACATCTATAGCATTTGCTGGTGGGACACATTTGTGTTCCAAAGACTTCTCCTTCTGTGGAATAGACTCTCTCTTCATGTCAAGCAGAGTACCTCATTAACCCTTTTTAAGCACAACCTGGATAACTGGATTAGGAACAGAAAATACACACTAGGGATTCCACCTGTGTCCCTGCTGGACAGGGGCATTGGGTGCTGACTTGTCAGAACATGGGCTAAATTCTTGGCTAGACTTGTAAGGGTGTCAGGGCCAATATCCTAGTAATTTCCTATGACTCTGTGATCATAAATCCAAGAAAAATTAACGGTAACCCACCTGATTCAGCTGCTGCAAACTCAGATTAACCAACGTGCCTTCTCATCTGCCACCTGCACCACTGAAGGCATACATGCACACTTCGAACTGGTGTGCAAACCTACACACTATCCACAAACAACACCCCAAAGTAAAGGCTCAGCATTCCCCCTTCCCAACCTCCACTAACCTAACCCCCCTGCTAACGACTCCAAGGTTATCTAACAAAGTGGCTAGCCAAATGTCAGGATGTCTCACATTCCAATGCAGTGACTGATCTACTGCCTTCCACTTCCAACCTCTGATTATACCACAACCAGGCATCCCCCACACAAATATATTGCCTCACAGATTGTGAGAAAATAAGCCAAAAGTGGTAAGGCAAAGGCAGTATCCTTATCCAACTGGACCGCCATGTAATAAATGAAGCCTAACACCCAGTTATCCCATTTTCTTGGCTATAGTCTACCTATCCCCCTCTGCCCCAAGGCTGCTAAAGCCACCCAAAAGTCTTTACTGTTTGCAGTGTCTGAGTCCCTCAGATGTTGAACCACATCCCCATCTATTACTTCAAAATATCAACATATTTCCCTTTCAAGATCTTTCCTTTACCTAAAAGCAGTACGTGAGGGAGTCAAAAGACCCCTACCTACTTGGCCCAGGGCCTGCTTAGCTAACCAATCACAGGCCATATCCCAAAATCAGACCCAACCTCATGCTGTTGTGACTCCACCTCAACTGTGAACAACCCCAAACTCCCCATAAGACAACCTAAACTCTCTTCATGAGCCCGAAAAAAGGGGACCCTCAAACCTCTGTCATTCTTCAGCCGCATCACCTGCTTTAGCCTGCCCCTGATGTAACTCATACTCATCTGTTTCCACACTACTCCCAAATTGCACCACCCTGACTTGTCTAATTGAACACCTAACATTGTATCATCATCTGTGACTTCATTGCCCATCGCTCCAGGAGCCGGATCTGGATTCTGTCACCATTGGACACCCCACCTCTGCCTCTCAAAACAATTCTTTGGGTTCTGCAAACACTGATTTATCGACCCCATGTAAGCATAAGCTTTCAATCCCGAACACTTAGAACAGCAATTTTTATCCCTGGGAAAAAAATTGCTGTTCCAAAAAAGAAAAAAAAAAATTTAAAACATTACACCCCCCGACATGGGGGGCTGTGCCCCCCTACTTAAATATACCAACTCCGAGATTGCACTACAGTGACAAAAATGGCAAAATAACGAGGCGGCCAAGCAATTTCTTTCCCAGGGAAAAAATTTGCTTATATGCCGTTTCGGCATTTTGCTGTTTTGTGCTTTCAAGTTCAATGAAGACGCATTTGAAAGAATGCGTCTTTGATTATATAATAGGGAACCATCAAACCGTGACTGCTACCCCACCAGCATGAAACCTCCCAATGCACAAGGACTACAGAGACACACCGTCAACCACTCCAGCCACAAAGAAACAAAACCCACACGTCACCTCAGCAAGTTCAGCTGAAAATGAAACCAGGTGGTGAGGCTCCAACCGCTATGGCCATCTGCTCCACCACCAACCTTCACCCAGTGTGACTTTGAAATAAAACTCATGAACTGCAGGCCAAACACCATCCATAGTTCAAGAAAACAGCTCTGCAACATTCAATTCAAGCCCATTAACCTCCCTGCGCACTCACTACATAGCATCCATCCCACCCCAAACTGTGTCCAGAAAAAAAAAAAAAACAACATTCCCCAGAGACAACAGACAAGCCCCATTTGCTGTCAATGTTCTACCATTATACTTTATTATTATTATTTTTTTTTATTTTATTTAATACACCTGCACTAGTCTCCTGCCCACCCCCATAATGGTTAAGACATCAGCATGCATGCACAGTGACCACCAGCCACAAACCATTACACGCGGCTGTCTCAAAGCCCGCTAAACATCCCAAATGCTCGGTGACAGACATCTCAACCTCTTATTGCAAAAAAATCTGACAATGCCTATATAATGCAGGGACAATGGCCTAAAATAGGGAGAGATTTTAAATATTGTTCTTACAAACTTGGAAAGTTGCTAGATTAACAGCACTTATGTTAACATGCATTTCCTGAAAGATATTACGTCTAAAACTCAAATGTATGTCATTATTTAGTGACTTCAATCCATAGTGATTTACCACCAAACCACAAATGTTTTGATGAATAGAACCAAATATGAGGCAAAATCTGGACATTCTGTGAAACTGTGTTATATGCCTCCCCACTGAATTCCAAAGAATGTCATTACCCGGTGACTGCGACCCTAAACTTGCATCCAGACAAGCACACATTCCATGAGGAGCAGACAAAACATAGGACTCATTCTCAGCTTCACACCTGTTCTGTGCCCCTGACAAATCTTTTAGATTTAAATGAGGTAATCAGTTTGTAGACTATTACAAAGAAGTCAATAACCAGACAGTTACTAAGTATGAATCAGTCCTGCACCTTGTGCATGTGAGGTAAACAACTTTAATCATTAAGCCAACTTTCTTTCCTTTTTGACCCCATGGAAGGGCTCCCTCAACCGCCATCATCAGCACACATATGCATGATCTATAAAGCTGACCAACATCAGTTTCTTATGATTTCAACTCTAACTCATTTCTTCCTGAAGGCAAAACTGATGAACAAGGCCATGGACAGTCTCCTGTACCCACAACAGCACACTTGTTCCAACAGCCATAGTTAGCCAGAGTCTGCTATAAAACAAAGAAGAACCACAGCTGGAAGACTTTCAACAAAATCTCCACTTGCTCCATGTATTGTCAAACCTGCCCTTCTGTACAGTTTTATACAACCAGAATGCAGACAAAGTAAAACACCAATGCTCTGCATTCATTCACAGCTCCATTGTTTCATAACAATGTAAAACATTAAGTGCCATTGTCAATGCTGTTTCATACTTGATAGAATAGAAATGCAAGCAAGACTAACTGAAAAACACTATATCACCAACCCATGCAACCCTAAAATGACTCAGCACAGCCAAAAAAAAAACAAAAAACTCACCTAGTACCAACATGCCCCACCATTCCCCGAGTCTTACCTGCTCTCCATAATGCCTACAGGTAGTCTCGGATGTAAAACCTGTCATAGCAAGTTCACACCAAAATCTGATCCCTTACCCAGTTACACTCACACAAAACCAGTTAAGCCCCTCCTTGCACTTACCTCATTTCATCCCAACCCTCCTACTTTCCCAAGTTAACCCTTTCATTCCCGCAAATAACTTTCTTCCACTACCATCTTAGCTCCCATTACTATTTCTACCTGACTCTCACCCGAAGATGTCCCTGGGCAAATTAGTTTGTTCCCAATCCTCATTAAATGAATACTTTTTCAGCCAGAAATAAATTGGTTAGTTGAAAGATTTGTGACTGGAAAACAATGAAAACAGAATTCAACAAATGGATATTATGGAAAGAATATATCTATATTTTCCTGAGAAACTATAAAGCATACCTCATGCTATTGCAATGCATTTCCAAACAAAGGTACTTTAAAACAAAGAGTTAGAAGGTCACACTGAAAAACCAATCAGAAAAATGTAAATGAAAACTCAAGCCAAGCTAGAACTTCCAATGAGTGACCTCCCAAACCTCCTGCAACAGTGGCACATGGGATATATGCAAATTACCCTTATGAACATCAGGTGTTTCAGCTATAGGGCGATTCTGATTGCTCATGACATTTACATTTGAAGTCGTTTTAATGGACAATTTCAGGCCAATAAAGCCAAACCCCATTAGCTATGGAATGAGTGTAAAATACATCTTCCTTCATCCACCCTAAGCAAGATCAGTGATGGCTATGCCATAAAAAATGTCTGATACCAGAAAGAAAACAAATGTGGCAATATGCACACAAGACTGGGCATCGTCTTCAACATAATTTCAAAAGGGGAGACTGTCTAGTGGTTAAACAAGAAAAAAACTCTGTTTTCCATTGAGTCTTACTATGTCTCAGATATTGGGGCTTCAGCAGTAATTAATTTTGGGATTGGACAGACTATTACAAGACACACTATTCATTTTTCTCCCAAAAATGTTTAGCACCAGGTTTTTGTGAGATTTAGGATGCGGGCAAGATTCTGTGTGAAACTGCTACAAAGTTTAAAATAAGAAGGCTTATTCTGAAGACTATGATACTAGTAAAAGTAGGAGTTCAAATTCAAAAATGTCATGCTTCATTTAAATAACCTTCTGCCATGAAACATTCATGCAATGGCTGATCTGTTTCAGTTGAAATGTTTAACAGCTATGAAATTATATACTATTACACATTTGTTATGCATCAATGCCATTTTGTTTTGATTTGAAAACTATGTTACTTTGCATTTTAACTGTGTTACAGTTAGCTATCCCCAAAAAAATGCAAAAGATTTTCCTGAATTTTCATACATGAAATATTCGAATAAGAAAAGATTTTCCTGAATTTTCATACATGAAATATTCGAATAAGAAAACATGCACAAGAGGCAGACAAGTGTTATGCTAAGAAATACACAAACCCCAGGATTAAATAAAGCCTACACAGTAATTTTCACACGGCCACGGGAAGTTTTAGATTCAGCAAGCACAGTGTAGAGGAATGTACCCTTGTTAAAGCAGGTTAACACCAAGGTATGCTAATTACAGCATAAGCAGCTGAACTGCATGAAAATCGACCAATCCAACACAGTGGAGCTATTCAATAAGCTGTAAGGCATCATAGGTTCATAGGTAGGTACTAGGCTATTGGCCCAAGGGCCTAAGTAAGCCTAGCCAACAAGGTTCCCTGGCTTACGCCACCCAAGAAAGTTAATTTCCTGTGCCCCTGTCAAGCAGAGCCACAGAAGTGATCTCTGGGGTGTATTTCCTAGTTCCCATCCACTCGTCAAGATTTTTCTTGAAGAATGCTAATGAGGAACTTTGCTTGACATAGATGGATAGCTTGTTCCAGAGTACAGGATGTCTCTGGGACAGGAATCTATCCCTCCGGCATGTCCTGTTTATTGTGGTGACAAGGTTTAGGTCCCTAGAGCATGTAGCTCAGAGGGATTGGGATTTCTTTAGGTGCAGCATGTCCAACAGCTCTGGGTTTAACATAGCTTTATATGTTAGGCAGAGATCTCCCCGGAGTAGGTGATATTCTGCATCAGTGTAGACTCTGTGCTGGTTTGTCCTGTGTATTCCAAAACTTTTGGAATACAGCCATGGAAAGGAGTCTACATAGACAGCACCATGCCAACTGCTGCATTTACAAGGTAAGTCATGAACCTGGAGTATATTGGGTAATAATAGGAATGAGTGGCATATCCTTGTATCACATTAATAGAGCAACATATCCTTATTTGTGCCATAACAGTACCTTACCTTAGCAACCCCCCACAAAAGAACATTCTATCCTTGTTTGTGCCATAAAAGTGACTCAGATATGTCCCTCCCCAAAAGAACAGGAAAATTACACAATTTACTAAAAAAAATCCTTTTTGAAATGTTACAAGTTCTGTCAAAGGAACTGTATATATTTATTACACAATATTCCATTTTTATGTACTGGCAATCATGTATACCTCTGAAATGGCTTGGCAAACATGCCCATGCCACCAGTATACTTCTAACCAATGCATACAGACAAAAGTGTAAAAACCTATGTTTCAGATATTTCTTAAATACATTCCAGCATATGCAGTATGTAGATGACAAATGGAAGGATACCTTCTGAAGTGCAGTACTTCTCTTTACTGATCTATACTGAAGAACTAGCATTATGCACAGTCTTTGCAACATAAGCAGATACCCCCACCATCATTTTGCCTAGTTACATGGTTGCCTTTCTATAGTGTAGAGTCAGGAAGGGTAGCATGGTGAAGGTCAAAATGAGGTGTGAACTCACTAAATTGCTGAATCCCAAAAGGTTGTATCCATCTAGGTGATGTAAACATAGGGAAGGCACTCCCTCAGTGTTTATTTTAATGGATTGCAAGTGTGACTGATTAATGGTTGGGAGAAGAAAAACACATCAGCACTGCAGACTGCCTTACTTCCACTGGGTGTGTCAGGTTAGCTCTACAAAGTGGTAGATGTAAGGCTGGAAATGAAAGTAAGTAGCACACAAGTCACAGGTTGTGTTCCTTAACATCCAACCTGCCCTTCATTTGTTGGCAACTGCATATGATATTATTTATACTTAATATCCTCACACATCTTAAGGCCAATGATATAGAATGGCTTACACACTGCATGTCTCAGAGTACTGCTCAGATAAATGAAGAATGGCCAACAAACACACACATGTAAGACAGAGCTGTATAATCATGACAGGTTATGTGATCACTAGGTGCACTACAACCAAAACTAATGCATGTACAAATAACACTTGTACGGTATATTACTGCAGATGCTGTTCCAGTTGGTTGTGCGCATATTGAGTTAAGTTCCTTGCTGCAAAGCTGTTTGTGTTACAAAGAGGGATAAGGTACATATCCTGTGTTCTAAAGTTGCATTGGAATGAGAGTTCAAATCCAGACCTATGTAGAAATATCTCATGTATAATAATATTTCTGTTATATATGTCATAGATTGTTTTTCCTAATTTCTGCTACCTCTCTTTTCTTTTCTTTTTTTTTTTTTAATCAGCCAGTGTTTGCAAGATGCACTGTGTAGCACAAACAGGCAAGATGGAGAAAAACGAATGTCACGTTTGACTATGCTTATCTGGTTTGCATGAAGTGCAGCAGTGTGCAAACTGGACAAGTGGCCCACCTAGGAAGCAGACATGACCCAGACAGCCAAAAATAGAAACTGGTTGCATAATATCACTGGGCATCGCATAAACCCGATAAGCTATGTTGAGCTATGGTTAAGAGTGAGACCTTAGGAATGATTAATAAAATAGGGACTGTCATGTAACTACTCCTGTGGCAGCAGGTGTTAAGTGTAGGGCTAGAGTACAGATAGCCCTGGGCTCTAGTACAAGGTGTGCAACCTTTCTTTTACTGTTGTGACATTACAGTTTATATCAAGGAACTGCAACATAGGCAAGTGTTTTCTCAGCCTTCTTGTGGCAACAGGTGTAAATGTAGGAATGCGATACACATGATCCTGGGTTCAAATACACCATATTCCATACAGTTTTAACTGTTTTCCACTTCTCATTATAGTCACTCTCACTTATAATACTTGGCATAGTATAGCTGATATTAATTATATGTATGAGGGCTGAGAAACTAGTATTGTATCAGTTATGTATTTATTTATGTATTATCACATGTATTATCAAATGGATGACTGTGAGTATACTATCTAGTATATTCCTGTAAGTATATTTCTGCTATCTGGACTGCCACAGTCTTCACATTTGTCAAAAAAAAAAAAAACATACACAATTGCCTTTACATCCAGTAACCTTGAAATTGTTTTGCTTGCCACTGTTGTGCTTTGCTTACTATCATGCAAATGTGGTGCTCGGATGTGTGAACTGCCAAGCACTGTTTTTGCATGATAGTAAGTGGGGCACAAGATTTTCAAGCAGTGTGCGCACTCTCAGTAAATGTGATAACTGGAATTGACAGGGAACCATCACTCTCCATTTCTCTTGATTCATGGTAGACATGTCAGGTGTTTCTGGAGAAGGTGTCAGATTTAGGGCAAAGAGATGGGGTGCCCAGGAGTCCAATATTTTTTTTTTGGATTTCTAGTTAAGCATCACAGTTCCAGGCTTCTGCAGGGGGGTTACTCTGACTCCCAGTATAAGTCAGAACTAGGCATAGTTTGACCCGGGCTGTATCCAGTGCCACCATGCACTGGTGACCAATTTAGGCATCATTATAATGACCTATGGAGGAGGAAGAGGGACACCCTTGATGCTTGGATCAAGGATTTGCTGAAGTATGTCTCTGTCCACCCTGTAGCACTCTACTATCTCCAGATCATGTAGCCCTTGGTAAGTTACCGTGGGTCTGAACACTCTTCTCCTCCTCCTTGGTCTGTGGTGGTTGTCAGCATTATCCTCCTCTCCACCATGAACCTCTAGCAGATGCCGATGGATCAAAGCAACGGCAGCCCTTAACATTTTTCCAATTAAAATTCCCCTGCATGTGTACACCAATAGTGCATAGTATGTGGGAAAATAAGGGGTTACTTTTTAGTTAGCTTGTAGTGAATGGAGCACAATGATTATTCTTCAGTATCCAAAAAAAGACAAATTAATTTAGTACTTCTATAGAGTAGGACCCAATCTTACAAATGTTAAGTACCCCTGCTGCCTCACATGTTAAGATCGGGCTTTGTGATAGACAGTTAAACCTGCCAATATGGGACATCAAATGACAGTGGTAGAATTAAAAACAGATTTATTTCTGCCTGTTGTCAGTTCTGATAATGTGTCCCTGACTTTTTTTTAATATTAAAGAGTATGTTACTGCCTTTCTGACCACTCTTGCTAAGCGTTTTATGGCATTAAATGCTGGCAGAACACCTTGAGCTTTTCTTTTCTGTAATTAGTAGTACCTGTAGCAGATAAGCTCTATGTACTACCAAGAATTATGATCGGGTCTCTGATAATAACCGGCTTATTATGTTTTTGAGACATGGACACCAAGAAGTTCACTTTGAGAGAGAAACTCAAGGAATGAATCTTGGTATCCATGTCTCAAGCACATAATAAGCTGGTTATGATCAGTGACCCAATCATAATCCTCTATGTCATACATGATCTAAGTCCTACCTGTAAAAGAGTACTTAATGCCATCAGGGCCAAACTTAGGTAAACTGGTACCCTAGGTGAAAGGGTTACTCGAAGCCCCTACCACTGCTCCCCCTCACACATCACCCCGTACTCCCCATGCTGGCCTACACACACTATCCAGATTACCTTTTTTACCTTTTTCTCACAGTTTGTCTAATTCCTCCTTTTTTTCCTGCATTCATTCATTGATTCATATAGTGACGGAGATAAAACAACTGGAAATGAGATCTTTAGAAAAGAGAAGGAGCACACTACATAGGAAAAATGGGAATTGTGGGAACAATATATACAGTGTAGGAATGAGGTTTAAGAGGCAGGATTTGAATGAGCCATATAATGCTAAACTGACAATGTGTGGATGTCATTGCTATAAGTGACGTATAATGTTTGCAAGTGCAATTGTTTCAATGGTGTCTGTGATGTAAACTGTTTGCTACTAAAGTGCTATCATTTTTTATGTTTTTCATTTATATAGATGTAAGATTTCCTTTGTCATATGTGAAAATTTAATAAAAATGCGCGGGGGAAAAAAAGACTGCACTCTGATAACTGTGGGGGAACATCAGCATTAAGATGGTTGCTCTGAGATGCATTTTACATTGTTTTCAAAATAATCGTTTCATTCAATAATGGCCAGAACAAAAAATCATGACTAAAGGAAGAAATTCAGTCTTTCTATTCAACTTTGTTTTTTTTTCCTGAATCATTTCAACACACCCTAACTGACCAAGACTACACTGTAATAAATTTGGTGGAAATAACTGCATTAAGCTGGGGGACTGGGGCTGCAAGTCCCATAGAAGCCATGTAGGTTCTAGATTTCCTGAGGTGCATTTTACAGTTTTTTAAACAACCTTTTCATCCAGTGATGGCCTGAACAAAAAGAATGATTGAGGGAAGAAATTCAGTCTTGCTCTTCAATTTTGGTTTAACCTGCACTCCTTTAACACATGCTAGCTGCCAAGCCTACACTGTAATGCCGAATTAAGCTGGGAGTCTTTGGGACACTAAGCACATAGAAAACATGAGGTTATAAATGCTATGAGGTGCATTTTAGAACTTTTTTCCCAACCATCTGATCCAACAAAGGCTAGAACAAAAAAAAATCAACCTTACTTTAATATTTCAAGGAAGAAATGGGCTGTATCCAAGGCTTAATGCTCAAAGTTGACCAAATGGCAGTCCACAATGAACAGAGAAGACAAATGCTTGTGATGGTGCATAAATCATATCTGGAAATAGTACCCGCCTCCCTAGCTTACCTTAAAAAGGTAGTCCTTTTCTGTGTTCCCATCTGGTGTTATATTGGGATGAAAATTACAAGACAAATTGCCATAGTAATATATATATATATATATATATATATATATATATATATATATATATATATATATACAGCATGTATCTTTACCCATACCTAGAAAAGCCAAGCACCTTCTGCCTGCCCTTCTGATGTTACACTTGGACAAAAAAAGAGAACATATTTGCAGTCAGACATATGTTTAAACAAAATCCTTTTTTATCCTCCTCCAAAAGATAGCCACCTGTATATGCACTGGATGTTTGATTATGAGGAAAATTGAAACAAAAAATAATTACAGTACTGTTTGTAACCTGTTTCTTTTAGACCATACACTACTCCTGTACAAGGTTAGTGACCGTCTGTGCATCCCTCTTAAATATATGAGGAAGGTTAAAGAAATAATGACCACTCTGTCCCCAGTCCAACAAAAGATAGTGATATTTCAAGCTCGGGTGGAAAGTTAAAGAAATAATTACATCACCTCCAGCTCCCCACACAAGCTACAGTAATCTTCTCTGTATATTTCTGAGCAAGGCTGGTTTTAGACAAGGTGTGGTTCATGGCAGAGGGCAATACTATGCCAGTGCCAAAATCCAATTATACTGCCTTGGTGTGTAGGGGCACCAGCCCTCCAGAAGCTCTAAAGATCTGGATATTCTGTGATGCATTTTATCCCTTGTTTATTTATTTATTTATTTATTTTAAGATGACTGTTTAAAACTAAGCAAATTACAAGAGGGTCACTTATTTTTATCCATACTACCCCAACTAAACAGTTATAGCAATGTCTGTGCAACTCAGAAGTTGTATTGTGATAAAAAAGGATGCAAATTAACAGTTGCCACACATCAAAATATTCCAACTTGTTTCACACAAATCACAGTAGGCCTGCAAAGCCAGAGTAACAAGCAAAAAGCAACAGGCAGCAAGTAAGTTTCCTCCACAGACAGACCCAACAATTATAGCTACTCTGTCTTTGCATGTTAGGTGTTCATTTAATGAGTCCCTCATACTTCTCACAAATATACACTAGTCATGGAACGCCAGATAGTGGGTGCTTAAAACTGAGCAAATGAAAAGAGGGTCAGTAAAACTTATTTTCACTCAGTCACCCTCACTCCCCCACCCAGTAGGTATAGCCATGATGTCTGATGGCAATGCAGTATATTTCACCTTTGCTCTACACAGACAAGACATCAGACATTAAAGTATTCCAAGTTCCTCCACACAAATCACAAAGCTAGAAATATTGCAGAAAATACCTGGATGATCCATGCCAGCATCGCTGTAAAAAATAATAATACTTGTAGTAATAATAATACTTACCTTATTGCTTCTGCCTTGCACCACTCTTCTCAACTGTCTGTAAATCTGCAGAATGTTCCTGAAGATTACATTCAATCAGTAAAGCTAGACTTTAGAGATTCATAGTATTTTTCAAAAAATGCATCATGTTGATAAAAAACCTCAGTCCTGCCTATGTGCAATGGCTTTGTTTCTGCATTTGAACACTGCAAGGAGTCTGCTCCATAACCTTACAGCTCTCAAGTCTCACGTAACATTGTGGGATTTGAATGGTAAAGTCAAGAAGTCAAGTGGAACGCCTGCTCCGTGAAGTGCCCATCACACTGCAGACTGTTTTTATTTTTTACAGTGCACAATATTTATTTGTTTGCTTATTTTTGGAGCAAAAAATTCCATATTTTGTTGATCAAAAAAAAATATATATATATATATATATATATATATATATATATATATATTGAAAGAGCACTTCTAAAATTAGAGCCCTAGGCAGCCATCTAATTGGCCAATGCAGAAGTTCAGACCTGAGGGCCATAAAAGCTGACTCATTCACCTCAATTATTTGACCACAGGCTGCTACTGGTTTCAGATATGCATTTGGTAGGATCTTTTTTATAGCAGACTCACCTCTGGAGAAATGCATTAACTTCTGAGCTTCTGAACTGTGCCACTGTGGGTACAGCTCAAAGGCTACTATGACATATGTTTTCCATAAGGCTTGCGTACCTCAACTTAGAATACACATCATCAGACATCTCTTATTATCCAGGTGTTTTTATAGTTATTATTTATGTTTTAAATACTCATTAAATCTTTCATGTTAGGAGAAAACCATTACTTTCATTTTTGTAATATGTTTAGGCTTAAACACATTTATTTATTTATTTATTTATTTATTTATTTATTTATTTATTTATTTTATTTTACATTTGTTAACCGGGAGAGTCCGTCTGGATACCATGTCCATTTCAGAGGAGGCCCGGGGAAAATCTCCCAGGGTAGACATATATACATTGTTAATGCAAAAAAAAAAGAAGATAGTTGTTCTAAATACAATAATATAATATACATCTTCATCAAAAAAAAAATAACAAAGCATAAAAAAAAAAAAAAAGTCAGTTACAAAGCGGCGCCTTGTTAAAAAGCAGTTAGGAAATAGTGAGGAGGAGAAGGGTAAATGATAGTGGTGTGGTAAAACACTGGGACATTGCCAGGTTTTTTGACAGGGACAGTGAAGATTTTTTGGAAGATTTTTTTTTTTGAATTTTTGAATTTGAGGGGTGGAGTAGAGCAAGTAGGGAGTTCCACATTTTACCTACAGAAATGTTTGAGGGAAGAAGAGTTGATAGTTGATAGGCTTTGAAGGTTGTAGCTTGGGAGTTAATTGAGGAGTGAGTGAGATTGTGTACCTTAATATAGGGTGAGAGTGTGTTTTTTTCAGAGCTGGTGTTTTCTCTGGGAGTTTGTTTCAGAGGGTAGCTATGTGGAGTTGGTTGGGAAAAGGTTGGCTGGAAACTGGCTTCCTTTAGTTTTTGCAGTTAGTGGGGTGGTGTGTAAGATTCTAAAAATGGAATTGTGGCAAATGTAATTTTGTTGATTGAACAAAGAGTGCAAGTTTTAAGGAGAGTTTTTGAAAGTTGTTGTGCCGGGGAGGCATAGAAAAGAGTTGATAGTGAAAAAGTGTGTGGGGCAATTGTAATTTTAGTGAGAAGTGAGAGTTTCTGTTTAAGTTTTTTTTGTTGGTTAGTGATTTTATGATTGTTTTTGATGTGTTTAGATTGAAGTTATGCTTCTGTTTTAATAGTTATCAATGGTAGGACCTTATAGTGATGTAGGGGAGGAAGTTCTATTAGGTAGGCTAAGTCTTGGGTTGTGGAGAGGTTGGTGTAGTAGGGTTTGGAGAAAGTGTTTTGAATAGGTTGAGTTGAGAATGGGAGTTGAGTTGGTGTTGTGGGTTGAGGATTAGGTTGAAGGGGGTTTGGGTTGAGGGTTGAGGGGATCTCCAGTGTGGCATAAGTCATGATATAGGTTGGTCTGATAGGATAATAGTGTGGGTGGATTGGGGGCAGGTGTGGTGGTCAGATGGTGAAGAATACTTTTAAATAATTTGTTTTGGATTCACATAAAAATAAAGATAGATTTATTGAAAATGATAAATATATAAAAATCTTTGGTACTTGTCAAAATTGTCATGAACAAAGATAATTTATACTTTTAAATAATTTGTTTTGGATTCACTCTGTTAAAGTTAAACAATAGTACCAATACCAAAAATGTGAATCAAATAAAGGTATATAGATTGCAGGAAATTTTGCCAGAGCATGAGGTGGGAAAGGTACAGAGCTGAGTATGTTGAATGCAGTGTTTTTTTTTTTTTTTACATCAATTCATTTATTTTATCTGTTGCAATTAGGCTGTACTAATGCAGTGTATTTTTTAAAACAGGTATATAAATATATGCAATATTGTAAGGGTTTCAACAATGGAAAAAAAGAAAATAAGAGTTAATGGAATCCAACTGAGATGAATATCAGAAGAAAATATTTATTTGGAAGATAGATTTAGCACATGTATAAGAAGCTGGAAAATGATGGTATAAGGAACTAGTGCAGAACTTTTATTTTGTAAATGGATAAGACAGCTTAGAGACTATAAATTACTATTTTTACTTAAACAAAATGAGAAAAAGAAGTTTTTGAGTAGGAAGAATTTCTTTTGTAGATTATATTACTTTAAAATATTGCTTGTAAAATGGTTAATAAAGAACTAAGTTCATAAGAAATATTTTGCATTATATAAGAGTTTGAGAAGGAAGATACCATTAAATATTTTGTATCTGCTTGCAAAAGAATTGAAGTTTGTTTTGGGATAAAACAGCTATAATTTTTAAAAGATATAAATAAACAAAAACAAACATAGGTCACCACTTTATTACAATAATATAAAATAAGTAAACACTTTCAGCTTTATTTACAACAAACGTTGCCAGACTCAATTCTCTTTAAATAACACCCATTTAAAACACATGACCATTATCAGCCAATCAGTTCAGTGCTTCAATTTTCTTGTTTCTAAAACCCATTTATAATGTATAGCTCCATTTAATCCTGGTCTTATTCAGTCATCTAATACAATTTTCCAATCACTTCTAATGATGTTTTGACATTGCCCTCTCTAATTACCAAATCAACTGTGAGCAAACATCATGCATAAAGAAAGAAATTCATTCATACTTTTTCCTCAAGGAAGAAATGAGTTATATCCAAGGCTTGATGCTCAAAGTTGACCAAATAGTAGTGCAAAATAAAAAAGAAGACAAATGCTTGTGAAGATACATAAATCATATCTGGAAATAGTACCTGTCATTCTCTGTGTGTTCCAATGTAGTGTTAAGTAGGGGGATTGGCATAGTGGTTAAGGTCTTCACCTCATACACACAAAGTATAGCATTTGATTCTGATCTGAGATAACTGGCTAGGCTTGAAATGTCCCTTCAGGGCACTTAGCCTCATATTCACCTATCAGTGATGGCTTGCTGCCGTTATAAGATTTTTGGAGAGTGGGTTTGTCATAATGATTGAGGTCTTTCCCTCTTAGATACAAGGTAGAGAGTTTAAGTCTGACTGTCTATGTTTAAAATAACATTTCAGAGCAGTTAGCCTAGTATTCAGTTATGAATCTATGAAACTGGGATGAAAATTAAGGGATAAATGGCCATTTTGACATTGTTCCCTCTAATTACCCAATCTACTATGTCCACTAAAAAAAAAAATAAAGTTTTACAGATTTGTTTATGTTTTTGTAAAACTTTATTCTCATCTCCAGGTTTTTTCCATTACAATATTTATAAAGTCTCTTTATAAGCTCTACAGTTGTTTTGCTTAAATAAAACTTTTCACAAAATAAACATTTTACATGATACATACCATTCTTAGAATTACAATTAAAATAGCCTGGACTGGTGAAGGATCTCTTGCTGTACTTATAAAAAAATAATGGCCCACCTAAAATATGTCTAAAATTACCACTGTTGTAGCACTTATATGTTCCTTTTTTTTTTTGCTGTTGTCTGTTTCACTTCATTGCAATCAAATAAGTCATTCAGATTCCTACTTCATTTATTAAGATATAAAAGTCAGTCCTATACCAAAATCTTAAGTACTTCAGAATAACCTGCAACAATCTTCAAATTGCCATATATAATAAATGTAATAGTTCCAGAATCAACAGCAAGCCTTTCTGTGTTGAGGGAAGCCTTCTAGCTTATCAGTGGGAGTGGTAAGCACTAGATAGCCTATCTATCACAAGATAAGTGGTTTCTGGCCTGGAAATTATAGTTTATTGACCGTTTGGGCAGTTTTTCCATATCTTTCAACTTTCTAGTTTAAAAGCTCACATCTGGGCTTGTTTCCTGCCTTTCCTGTGACTAGTCTAGTCCAGGTACAGATCTGCTGTATCCAGGACTGTTTGTAAGCTTCTGACCCCCCCCCCAAAGCATTTCTGTGTTGAGGGAAGCCTTCTAGCTTATCAGTGGGAGTGGTAAGCACTAGGTAGCCTATCTACCATAAGATGTGTGGTTTCTGGCCCAGAAATTGTAGTTTATTGACCATTTGGGCAGTTTTTCCATCTCTTTTAACTTTCTGGTTTAAAAGCCCATGTTTGCATTTATTTCCTGGCTTTCCTGTAAATAGTCTAGTCCAGGTACAGATTTGCAGTATCCAGGACTGTTTGTAAGCTTCTGAGCCCTCAACCCTTTCTGTGTTGGAGGGAAGCCTTCTAGCTTATTAGTGGGAGTGGTAAGCATTAGGTACCTTATCTACCACAAGAGTGGTTTCTGACTCAGAAACTGTAGTTTATTGGCAGTTTGGGCAGTTTTTCCATCTCTTTCAACTTTCTGGTATAAAAGCCCATATTTCTGCTTTTCTCCCGCCTTTTCTGTAGCTAGTCTAGTCCAGATACAGTTTTGCTGCATCCAGGGCTGTTTGTAAGCTTTTGAGCCCCCAAGCCTTTCTGTGATGGAGGGAAGCCTTCCTGCTTGTCAGTGGGAATGGTAAGCACTAGGTAGCCTATCTACCACAAGAGGAGTGATTTCTGGCCCAGAAATTGTAGTTTATTGGTTTTTGGGCAGTTTTTTCCATCTCTTTCAACTTTCTGGTTTAAAAGCCCACATTTGCCCTTGTTTCCCACCTTTCCAATGACTATTCAAGTCCAGATACAGATTTGCTGTATCCAGGACTGTTTGTTAGATTTTGAGCCTTCCCCAAGCCTTTCTGTGTCGGTGGGAAGCCTTCTAGCTTGTCAGTGGGAGTGGTAAGCACTAGGTAGACTATCTACCACAAGAGAAGTGGTTTCTGGCCCAGAAATTGTAGTTTATTGGCTGTTTGGGCAGTTTTTTCCCATCTCTTTCAACTTTCTTATCTAAAAGTCGCATTTGTGCTTTTCCTGCCTTTCTTGTAACTAGTGTAGTCCAAATACAGATTGCTGTATCCAGGACTGTTTGTAAGCTTCTGAGAGGTGGCAAAGTCTGCTCTTCAATTTTTTCCCTTAGATCTGCTAGTTCTCTCCTCTCCTGCACTTTTACTAGCTTATTAGTCTAGCACTTTACCACAGCAGACTTCTTGTAGCAATTATTGTAGCACACATAAGTGCTACCAGCACTAAGCATTCTACAAGGAAACAGCTCCAGTACTTATTATTAATGCCCACCCCTCCAGGCATGTCTAAAGTTCAGTTCCCTGTGCTTTCTCCTATTAACCTGGTAAACATGGGCATCCTGAGGCAATGTAGCAACTGCCTTATGTACACCGATAACCCTCCCATCTTACCTCCCGACATTCAGACTTGCGAGAGATGCACTTATATATCCAAACTGGAAGCCAGGCACTCTCCAGCCAAGACCGGAATAGCTGGTCAAGAGAAGAAGGTCAACACCTGCATCACACCACATTGAACACATATCCCTCCAGAACACACACCAGCACTACCTACACAAAAAAACCCAAACCACATACCCACCTTTGCAGAGGCTCTCAATAAAAATCTACCCAAACAGCAGAGACATCAAGGCAAAAACACACTTGACCACCACAACACAACACAGATCATGAGACACATAAATCTCCTAAACAGTGTGCCACTCAACCAAAGCCCCTAAGGCAAAACAGCATGTCCAGCACACTAGTCGTAGGTGACTCGATAGTGAAGCACACTGATGTCCCAATCACTAGGGTGAATAAGGAGAAAGTTACAGTCAGTCAGCCGCCTGTCAGGTGCCAGGATCCACCACATAATGCAGCCTGTTAGAGGTCCCCAATCATGTCCCAAAACTTTCACTCCACATTCCTAAGCACCCTGGAGAATATTAAGGCTCAACCTAACACTCTCATACTGAGTGACTTCAATTACCCCTCCATTAACTGGGAAAAATACTCATGTACCAATGCACTTGCCCAATGTTTCCTGAAATTCATTAATTCCAATGCCCTGGACCAGCTTGTTCTTACCTCCACTAGAGGTAGCAATATCCTTGACCTGGTAATTACTAACATGGGTGACCATTGCTCTTTACCAATAGTCAACTCCTCCCTGTTTAGATCCAACCACAAATTAATCACCTTGGAAATCCACATCCCTCCCAACCCCACCCCACCCCCGCAAAGGTAACCACCATGAAAAACTTCTCCAAAGCTAATTTTGGGCTCCTAAAAACAGAGGTGGCTGCCTTCACGGCACCCATGCAAATGGAGAATAGTTGCATGACCACCGAATCATACACCAATGCACTGTATGAACATGTATACAAATGCATGGATCTGGCCATACCCAGTAGAGCCAAGACGCTAACCTCAAAAAAAGGAAGCCAATCTGATGGCCACCTGACATAAATAAACTCTACAACAGAAGGAGGAAACTGATGCAGAATAAGGTGACGTCTCAAGACTGGAAAAACTCCCTTATCAGACTCAACAAAAAGTTGAGATCCCTCGTCAAATCCTCTAAAGCTAGCTATGAAAACAGAATTGCAGTAGATAGTAATGACAACCACAAGGCCTTCTATAGTTATGTAAAGAATCTCCATTGCAATAACCAGATTTGCTCTGAGCTACTGCACAAGGGTACCTCCTACACCAAGCCAGCAGATATTGCCAATATACTGTCTGACAAATTCAGTTCCAACTTTACCCCTCCAAAGAACCAATCACAATACCAGTAGATTGCCAGGCACCCAGTATTACTGCTGCACAGGCAAATGCAGCACTGTCCAAGGCCAAGGATACAGCTTCTATGGGACCTGACAATATCTCTGGCTGTGTTCTACATGAACTACAGAGTGAACTGGCACCTTACATGTGTGCCCTGTTCAATCACAGCCTCACCTCAGGCTTTGCCCCTACCGAATGGTGCACTGCTATAGTCATCCTTCTCTACAAAGGAGGAGTGACTACAGACCCTGGGAAATACCACTCCATTAGCCTGACAAGTCTGATATGCAAAGCTATGGAAGGCATCATCATGGACCTAATAAACAAGGATATAGAGAATCTCCAAACTCTGGATCCCACACAGTTTGGTTTTTTGAAGGGTAGATCATGCCTGGCTGACTTCTTTGAGTCAGTCAACAGAGCTGTGGATGATGGCAAAGTGGTTCACACAGCCTACCTTGATCTAGCCAAAGCCTTTGATACCATTCCCCACTCAGAAATCATAGAAAAAACTCACTAAGCTAGGCATCAACCCCTATATCACTAGATGGGTTGCAAACTGGGTCACAGATAGAACCCACAGTGTGAAAGTTGTTGACTCCAAGTCAGACTGCCGACCAGTCATGAGTGGAGTCCCACAGTGATCAGTCATGGGTCCTCTCCTGTTTGGTATCTACTTCTCAGAAGTCCAGGCCAACATGAAGGGACTCTGGCTGACAAAGTTCACAGATGATTGCAAGCTGGGGACCATCATTAACTCCCCAAGTGATGTTGACATCCTACAGAAAGGCTTCACTGAAACCAATGACTGGTGTCAGGACCATGGCATTAAGCTCAATGTCAAAAAATGTGTCATCATCCCCACAGGGAAAAACCCAGTTCCCATGAATTGCCACATCAATGGTAGTCCACTGAACACAGAAGGCGTTATAAGCGATCTGGGAACACAGGTTGACAGCAACCTCTCTTTTGACCACAACATTGCCACTGTGCTCAGAAAGTCCTTTTATGTGGCACATCTTATGAGTCTACTTTATCCTCTCAAAATCTGAAAACCCTGAATACAAATAGCGCAACACATAAAGAGTGAACTGCGAATATGTCAAACGTACTAAACCGCAAAATTTCAAACCTCGAACTGTCATAGTCGGCCAACCCACCACCCGCAACACACTACCTACCGAAACACAATAAAAACAACACATACATACACTAACCAAAACCCTACTTCTAACCCTAAATTTAAGCACCAAAACCCTACTACTAACCCTACACTAAACCCCACATACACAACTATCTATGCACTATCCTTAACCCCTCCCTAACCCTAAGGTCCGTAACTACCGCACACTCCCCCCACGGAGCTATACCCAAACAAACTAAATATTCCACACACAGACATTTAACAAAACCCTACACTAAACCTTACATACATTACCTACACAAAACCTTACATACACTACCTACCTATGCACTTACCTTAAGCTCTCCCTAACCATAAGGTCCGTAACTATCACACACTTACCTTACAGAGCTATACCACAGATGGGCCAACTATGCAAATTCGATATTTCCACTTTCACGGTTTCGTTCGTTTGCCATATTTGCGGTTCGCTCTTTACATGTCATGCTATTTGTATTTGGGGTTTTCAGCTTTCGAGTGGCTAAAGTAGACTCCATCTCATTAATAAGGGTTTTGCATCCTGGAAGAAAGAGGTCATTGTCTCCCTCTACTCGTCCCTCATTAGGCCAATCATCGAGTACAATGCCCCATTTGGCATGTACTTCACTAGACACCTGCAACAACTGGAGAGGCCACAGAAGTACCTCACAAAGAGGATCCTAGGCCTTAAACACTTGTCCTATATTGACATACTCAAAAAACTCCAAATATTCTCTGTCTCATATCGCCTACTTAGAGGCGATCTCTGCTTGACTCACAAAGCCATGTCTGACCCAGCTCTGTTAGAAATCCTACATCTAAAGAAATCCCAATCCCACTGCACCACACCCTCCAGACACCTCAACCTCATTACCACAATCAACAGAAGTGCTGGAGGGACAGGTTCATTACCCACAGACTGTCCATGCTATGGAATAGACTTCCCATACATGTCAAGCAAAGCACCTCTCTGGCCCTCTTCAAGAGAAATCTTGATGAGTGGATGGGAAATAGAAAATTCACCCCAAGGAATACTCCAGTGGCTCTACTTGACAGAGGCACTGGGAACTAAAGTCGGGTCACATTGCCAGGGTAATCAAATGGGCTAGGCTTGTAAAGGCTCCAGGGCCATTAGGCTAGTACACACCTATGAACCTATGAATATGTAACAAAAGAATAGCTTTTGACTGATCCATTTGTGATAAAAGTTCTCCATCTAATGGCTTACCTCCACCATTGAATATGTGGCTAAACTATGTTCATTTTTTGCTATTAATTCCTTATCTACATTTTTTCTACTACTGCTTTTACTGTAGACTCTAGATAACCTCTCTGTTTAAAATTATTTTACATTTTAACTATTTCTTCATATATTTGTTGTTCACCTATTAAGTCTATACATTTGTCCCAAAACTATATTATTTTTCATATATATAATAGTGTATTATTTTTCTTCTGTATTCAAGGTGATAGCATCATACCATAATTATGTATTAATAAGTCAAAAACCTAACCACTTGCTCATTAAATCATAAATAAGAATGACATTATAGAGTTCCAAAAATTAATAAAAACTTGCACTTTTTCCAATGTTCTACTCCATATTAAAAATATGTCATCTATAAAGTACACATAAAATTTTATGTTTTTAAAGTCATTACTTGAATAAACAAAATTCTCTTCCCAGTATGCCATCAGCAAGATGGCAAAGCTGGGTGCCACAGCAGCATTTATAGCAACTCCTGCTTGCTATTTATAAATATCTGTGCTAAAAATAAAATAAAAGTATGGCTAAAGTGAAATAACTTTAATAAAACAAGAAACAAGCTGCAGGATAAAGACACAAAATGGACAAGCGTTTTCACGCCTGATAAGGTGCTTCCTCAGATCCTAAAAAAATCTTTCAAAACACAGTCATTAATAAAAAACAGTGCACCAATCAAAAAAACTGGAAAAATCACATGACTGGAAAGAATTAACATAAAACGAATAGTGGTACCCAATTAGTACTCTTCAAAGTATGTAGCTAATGATATTAAAGTAAGAAGGCTGTACAGCCTATCATTTGCCATACTCGATCGAGATTGGTCAGGCAGACATCAATAAGCTGTTAGGAATAAGGAATAATTTACATAAAATGAATAATGGTAACCAATTAGTACTCTTCAAATAATACAACCAATGATATTAAGAAGGCTGTATAGCCTATCATCTATTTTTCCATACTCAATCTAGATTGGTCAAGAGTACATCAATGATCTGTTAGAGCAACTCTTGTTCTGCATCTACTACTTCCTATCTCTGCTCACTTAGAAAAAAACTATAAAACATAAACCTACTCAATGCAGTAACTAGAGAGTGCGAATTGTAGCCAGGCTAAAAAGTATATAAAAACAGAAATAAAAAAACTAGAAATAAATAACTAAGCACCATTATAGTAAATATAAAATTATCTATCTATATATGTATATATATATATATATATATATATATATATATATATATATATATATATATATATATATATATATATAGGAACACTTTATAATCTCAAACTTCTGAAATACCGCATTTCGGAATCCTGAGATCATAAAGCCCAAAGTTCTAAATACCGAAACCCCAGAAATGTGAATTTCAAAATCTCGACGTTCTGAGATGTTGAAGTAGCGCCTCTGGTGTTGCAGTGTTTGAATGGAAGTTCAGGTAAGTATGTATGTTTAAGGGTGTTGGTTAGTGGCTTTAGTGTGTGTCAGTGTGTGTTGTGACTGTGATGAGTGTGTGTGGAAGGTGAAGACAGGTATGTGGTGGTGTTTTCATGTGTTTGTCTGTGTAGTGAGACCCTGGGATAAGTATATTTAAGTAGGGGGGTGTGGGGGGTGCAGGTGGGCTTGCCCCCTTTTTGTATGTAGTGTAGGTTTGTGTGTTTGCGTGTGGGGGAAGGTGTGTGTTTGTGTATGTGTGCGGTGTCTGGTTAGTGTAGGATTCGCAATTTCAAAATTTGCACTTTTGGGATTTTGGTATTTAGAGCTTTCGGCTTTATGGTCTCGAAATTCTGAGATTCGGTATTTCAGGATTTTGACATTATAAAGTGAATCTATATATATATATATATATATATATATATATATATATATATATATATATATATATATAAACCCTAACCAAATGACCAATTCAGAACTTGGTAATTCATCCAAATAAAATCATCAGACAAAAGGTTTCCCAGTGTTCTCTCAGTGGTGCATGTTAAATATCATCAAAATGCTGTATAGTGTAAACAAAATACCAAGAGTATTTTCAACAACATAACAAACTGTAAGTCAATACAAATAAGAGAACCAATCAACTAATGTCAAAAACTGAGACCTTCACATCTCAGCCAAACTTCCTAGCCAAAAAAAAACTGTATAACTAAAAATTCAAACCAACCTATCTAACAAAAATACATACACATAACACAACAATAACTATTGCCAAGGGGTAGATAAAGGAAGCATAACAAATACACATAATGTTAAACTCAGTGCCAATGGTAACTAACTGCAGAAACTATAAAGGTTAAAAAGAGCTAAAAAGTACAATCATCTATCAAGGATCAAAACCTATCTAAAAAGGGGGTGTGATTTCAGATTTGGTTTCTGGGGCACTGTTTCATTTAAACCATAGCCTTTTTCTGCTTTCAAAGAAACAATCCACCACAGTTCACACAATTCAGTTTTTTTTTTCTAAATCACCCATTCAAAGATCATTCCAACAAACCTGCAATACTATAAATACAAAGGAATGGGAAGGTTCGTAACTAATAACATGACTTACTAAAGCATTATTATATGGCATTCTGATGTCATATAAATGTTCACGTATCCATTCCCTGAATGACTGATTGGTCTTCCCTACATAAAAACAATGGCAAGATAAACACCTCACCAAATATTCTATATTCGCTGTAGAACCATCTGCATTTAAAGAAAGTTTATACAATCTCCCTGATGAAGGATTTCTAAAAAAGTTAGTATTAGCATTGATAAAACTACAATAATTACAGGATCTACAAGTATATGTGCCTTGTCGATCAGACTGTACAGTAACAACCTGATTAGGCTTCTTATAGCACAACAAACATTTCAATGACTAACTGTTCTTAAAGGAAAACAGTTCTTATTCTACTATCGCCTTCAAATTCTCATCTGCTAACAAAATATTCCAATGTTGCCTAAAACATGACATACCACCTTGACATTTGAAGACTAGTACAATGGAATGTCTATCCTAGGTCGAACAACTGTATAACTGTTGCTACCTGAAGGTAAATGCAAACTGGAGAAATATGGTTTTGCACAACTGGTCCTATATGTATTCTCAGGTGCCAAAGAATGACAAACATCATCATCTGTGTAACATCTAGATTTCAATTCTTCCCTAAATTGAGGCAACTGTTAATTGAATTTAATATCATCACACACGAGTCTAGAAATCCTCATACCCTGACCTTTTACAATAGTCCTATAAACATATCCCAGTTGCATACTAGTCTTATGAGGGATATGATTTTTCCTGCATGGTTTCCTATATAAATCTGAGGCTAGAGACCCTTCATCAGTCCTATAGATATGACCATCAAGAATGAAAAATTCAGATCTGGAGTATTTCACAGTAAAAAACATGAAACTAGTGGAAGTATTCAAAAAATCTACAAATATCAAAAGGTCAGAACTAGATTCAGACCATAAGAGAAAAACATCATCCACAAATTATTTACAATAGAGACTAGAGTGATGAAATTCATTATCAACCAAAACTCTGGTATTTTCCACTGTGCCATAACCACATTAGCATAGCTGTTGGCACATGAGATACCCATTGTAATCCCCAGCTTCTGTAGATAATATTTATTATCAAATAAAAATACATTATTATTCAATACAAATTCAATAACCAGACATATCAACATACAAAGAACCTCACTGGCCCCAACAGATATTATTGATAAATGAGTTAATAACAAAAAAAAAAGAAATAAATCCAACAAGCTGAGCAAAAACCAAGAAGTAAAAAGCTCGGCACCACAGGACCCGGAAAAGCAGTAACCAGTGATATCAGGTATATACCCTGCGTGAAGGATACCAGAGCAGTCAGACTTTCGTGCAAAACTTTTATTGAACCAAATAGACCAAGTGCTTTCGCTCGGTTAATTCCGAGCTTTATCAAGGTGAAAAAAAAGAAACTACACCAAAGCATGGCTGATACAACTTAATATACTTTATTTCAATATGCACTTTCATGAACCCCATTCACTTCTTCAGACTTTAAAAATTATTACACATCCAAAACAGTGCATAAATAAAAATGACCAGCCAATAAGATACTTCCAATTGGCAATATAGCTCAAACATTTAAAGAAACAGTAACTGCAACTTAAAAAAATTAAAATAATAACATAATAAAAACAAAAACACAAAAATGTCCTATACATTTCAAGTTGGATGCAGCAGTCAGTGAGTCAATCGCAAATGCATATAAAAAACCTTTGCAAATAACTGTCATGTTCTTGTTATATAAAAATCCTCACAGCTGTTAATTCATAAGCAATTGCAACATATCAGATGTTAAAATGGCAGAATGAATACCTTTAATCTAAAAAGGAGCAAGTAAAGAACATAAACTTACCCCATCGAAACATGAGTCATCATTCTGCACATTATGTCATTAGGCTTTACAGCATTCCTTTAGATTTCAATTTAACTCAAAGGACTCTATATAAAACATAGAATGTAGTGAGATCCTCTCTCACCTACATTCTTGTCAGATGGGCTCGGAGCCGAAAATCGGCTACGACTCGGCCTATACTAAAGCACAAAGTCTCTGATTGGCTGGGCCAACTCCCTATCCCAGGATGCACCACATCCAAACCCCCAGATCTCGTTTGCCGCTTCTGAAGTAATGGCATGGTCTCAACTTGGCTGTGGCTAAGTACCCTTCTTTTTTTTGGCCTTTAAGGTAGTTTTTGCTCTTAGCTTTAAAATTTCATAACCAAACAGCTATTTTAATAGCTTTTTTTCTAACTTTGTGATTGATTGTGTTGTTTGTGTCTGGTTGTTGTGTGATTCCTCTTGTTTGGCGGGCTAGGCCCGTTTGAGTTAGAGGGCCTTTGCCCTATCTCTTCGAGCGTTAGTTAGAGCTCCCCCCCCTTCCCATCCTTGTGTTTTGGCTGACTTGTAGTTATGTCTACTAAGGAAAGAGAACATAAGCCGTCCGGCTTCAAAAAAATTTCAAAATGTGGCTATAAAATGTCCTTAACAGATGGCCATGCCATCTGTGTCTATTGCTTAGGGGCTATACACTTGCAAGAGTCTTGCAGTGTTTGCCATGCCTTTTCCTCTCGTGTGTTACAGGAGAGGAAAAATAAGTTGATTTTAAGAGGTTTAATAAGACCTGCTTTTGAGGAGGCTATTTCTTCAACCTCCTCCAAGTCCAAGAAAAAGAAGTCTTCAGCTCCGACAAGTTCGTCGGAGCCACCAGAGAAAAGAACCAAATCTTTGTCCTCTACCTTGGCTCCACTGCTCTTGGAGCCACAGGAAATAGGATCCATGTTGGGGTCATCTTCCTCGGCTCCATTGGTCTCGGAGCCGCAGGATAGGGACCTCGAAACCGGGTTTGCCTCAGCTCCATTGGCATTGGAGCCGCAGGTGAGAATTTCGGCTCCAGGGTCAGCTCCAGGGTCGGCTCCTGAACCGTCGGCGCCGAGGGGGATCTCGGTGCTGGTCGACTCCTCCTCAGCTCCGACTCTTATGTTGCCGATTAGGAGTCAACATCCTAGTGTTACTTCGGAGCTGATAGGAAGAGTTTCTCGGCCCCCGTCTGTTTCCTCCAGGTCCTCCAGACTTTCAGACTCGGATTTAGATAGGATGGTCCAGAGGCTCCTTCAGTCACCTGTCTTATCCAAATTGTTTTCGGCTCCAGCCCAAAGGTCGGAGCCAGCCTTTTCGATACCATCCTTTCCTTCTCCGACAACCCTGGTGTCACCAGAGACAGAGCTCGCAGAGTCAGGTGAAGCCCCTGAGATGATTCCAAGACCCACAGCTAGTCTGTTGACACCATCTCCAACTCCAACCCCTTCTGTTCCTTACAGGGGTTTCGGCTCTCGGGTGTCCTCGGCCGAGCCCGAGGGGGATTTGTTGGGGCCTCTACTTTCTGCCCCGAGTCTCCCACTTGGTGCCTCAGCTAGGGGGACCCCAACACCGGTCATGGTCTCGCAGCCGGGCCTTTCTTAAGATTCAGGTGGGCCCGCCTTCGAGGCGATGAGGAGTGCACTGGACAATTCTCTAGTGACTTCACCGGAATCTGCGACTCCTTCCTTGGACAGGGCGACTAGAGCCCCTGATGCCCCCTTATCTTCGGACAGCACGGCTCCGAGGCTTGAGGATTCCTCCATGTGTGGTCCCTCCTTTTCCGAGGAGCTTTCAGAGTCCTTGCCTGAAGAGCCACCTCGGAAAATAATTGTGCAAGAGGAAGCACATGGACTCCCTGGATGAGTCAGTCACCTCGGACAATGACCTTGATGATGCAGAAGGGTCCCCTAAGTCGTCCTCTGATGATGTCTCGTTCTCTGATCTCCTGGAGATCTTGAGACAGAGGGGTGACTGGCTGTCCGAAACCCCTTCTGCGGAGGAGTCGGTCTTCCTCAAGGCCTTTGAAGCCCAGCCCTCTGCCTCCTGGGTGTCTCCACCCTTCGATGAATTGCTGGACCTTATTTGTCAAAGGGTGTGGGAGCATCCTGATTCTGTGGATCCAGTTCCCTCTCGCCCCAACAAATTTTTATCTGCACACTCTGGTAAAGAATTCCTAACCAAGGGAGTTCCGGTAGATGCTATGGTGGTGGCGCCTGCCACTCAGCAAGATGTGGCAGAGGTGTCTACATCTATCCATCCTCCTAACAACAGTAACATTTACCTTGAGGTCGCTGAATTATTTGTGTCATTTTACGAGGCTCCAAAGGGATCTCATTAAGGAGTTAGGGGATACCCTTTCGGGTGACGTGCCTGAGGCATTGACGTAGTCTGTCAACACTCAGCTGTCTACCCTTTCGTCTATTATTAACTTGTCCATGAGGCTCATATCATATTCAGCCGAAGGGGTGAGTAGGGCAGCAAGTTCGGGCGTAGCCCTTAGGAGGCAAGCCTGGATGCACTTGTGTCACTTTGCAGAGGCTTTCAAGTCTTCTTTCACAGATGCTCCATTCGAGGGGACCTCTCCTTTTGGACCCAAGGTGAAAGACACACTCACTAGATGCGAGCAGGAGGGCAAGACTTTGTCTGCCGTTGGGGCCCGTTTTTCGCTCCCTTCGAGACCTTATCCCAAGGCTCAGATGGGAGGAAAGATGTGGTTCAGGAAGTCCCAAAAGCCTTTCCCTGCCCATCAAAGTGACCCCCCTTCCAGAGGCAGAGGAGGGGGGACCTATTCTGGAAGACGTCGCCCTAGAGGCGGCAGAGGCCCCTGCAACACAGGAGACCGCAAATCTTTTTGTGGTTCCTCCTTCCAGCGTCCCTGAGGGACGGCCCGACTGTGCATCTCCGGAGCCAGTCAGGGGTCAATTTTTGGAGCATCCAAGGGCCTGGGGTTCCATCACCCAGGATCAGTGGGTGCTTTGTATCATTGCCGGAGGTTACACCATTCCCTTTATCCGTCCCCCTCCACCTTCAAGGAGAATCCTGGATGTGCCACCCAGTCAGCGGGATCAAGCAGCTATAGAGGTCACAAAGCTGCTCGAAAAGGGAGTCATCCAGCCAGTCCCCACAGACCAGACCGGATTAGGAACTTACTCAAGGTTATTTTTGGTGCCCAAAAAAACAGGGGACTTGAGACCCATCCTGGACCTCAGCCACCTAAACCGTTTCGTAAAAAAGTCCAAGTTCTGGATGGTCACGTTACAGTCCATTTTCCCATTGCTGGAAAAAGGAGTATGGATGTGCTCCATCGACCTCAAGGACGCTTACTATCATATCAAGATAAACCGAGTGTCCATGATTCACTTACGCTTCCGCCTGGGAGCCAGTCACTTCCAGTTCTGGGCCCTGCCCTTTGGTCTCACCACAGCCCCTAGGGTGTTTACCAAATGTCTGGCAGTGGTGACGACTCACCTGAGACGTCTGGGATACCAGATGTTTCCATATCTAGATGAATGGCTCCTCTCCGCCCCCACCAGGCATCTCCTCACTCTAGCTGTGTGTGCCACCATCCAGTTGGGTCATTTGTTAGGAATCACATTCAACTGGGAAAAGTCTGTATTGCTGCCATCACAGCGTGTTGCCTTTATAGGCGCAGAGCTAGACTCTGTAGAGATGCGAGCATTTCTACCAACAGAGAGGATAAGGATATTACAGGACCAAGTACTAGCCTTGCTGCCCTGACGGAAAGCCCCAGCCAGGATGATTCTTCAGCTTTTAGGATCAATGGCCACCTCCATTTTTCTAGTCCCTCTGGCAAGACTGCACATGCGAGTTCTTCAGTAGCTCCTGTCGACCCAGTGGTCATACCAAGAACTGCCGCTATCCCACCCGATTCTCCTTACAGAATCCTGCCGGTGGGATCTTTGGTGGTGGCTCCTCCCTTCCAACCTGAACCAAGGGAGGTCATTCTGCCCCCCCTCCTGTTGCCACAGTGACCACGGACGCCTCCCAGATAGGGTTGGGGGGCATTATCTGGGCAGGACGGTCCAAGGCACGTGGCAGGATCACGAAACCCATTTGCACATCAATGTGCTGGAAATGAGGGCAGTGCTCCTAGTGTTGCAGGCACTGCACACCTCTCTTCCCAAGGGTACCATCGCAGTTTTCTCAGACAATATGTCAGTGGTTTGGTACCTAAACAAACAGGGAGGAACCAGGTCTTACCCCCTTTGCAGAGAAGCCTTGAGAGTGTGGCAATGGGCAATCGCTTCCCAGAGGTTTCTGGTAGCTACGCACATTCCAGGGAAGTCCAATGTGATAGCAGACAGGCTGAGCAGAGTTATTCTGATGCCTCACGAGTGGTCCCTAAACAACCAAGTAGCAGCTCACATTTTCTCCAAGTGGGGTTTTCCCTGCTGCGACCTTTTCGCCAGCCCCTGGAATGCGAAGTGCAGCAACTTCTTCTCCCTGATTCCTCCTCCAGGGGAGTCACCCATGTATGCTCTAGTCCACAATTGGCCCTCCGGTCTACTCTATGCCTTCCCTCCAGTCCCTCTACTACCAAAAGTGATTCAGAAGGCGACCCGCTTGGGAAGCAGCATGATTCTGATCGCTCCACACTGGACCCGCCAAGTTTGGTTTCCCTTCCTCCGGAAGTATGCAGCGGAGGGTCCTTGGATTCTTGAATCAAATTCCAGACCTCCTGACCCTGCAGTCGGGTCAGCCCCATCCTTCTCTGCGGACTCTCAAGCTAGCGGCTTGGCTGCTCCACTTCCGACCTTAGTCAGACAGCATATCCTCTCACCACAGGTGGTCCGGATCCCGTCGTCTTCCCACAAGGCCTCCACTAAGGAGTTATATTCCAATAAATGGAAGAGGTTTGCCATTTGGGCCCAGCGGCACAACCTTGACCCTCTGACAGCCTCGGTTTCAGCAGTACTAGATTTTCTGGCAACACTTTTTCAACAGGGTTCCGCTGTCTCCATACTTAAAGTACAATTGGCCACTATTTCTAACTACCATGTTGCCTTTGAGCCCTCGATCATGAGTCATAAATTGTGCAAGGCCTTCTTCAAGGGAGCTTGGTTACTTCGCCCCCCCCCCCCCGGTGTCATAGCCTGTATTGCCATGGGATCTCAATGTGGTTCTAGGAGCCTTGAAGTCTCCTCCCTTTGAGCCAGCGGCCACTTGTGACATAAAGTTGTTATCTTGGAAGACCACCTTCTTGGTAGCTATTACATCAGCCAGAAGGGTTTCAGAGATTCAAGCCCTCTCTGTCAAAGCTCCTTATCTGATCTTTCATAAGGATAGAGTCTCCCTACGGTTGAACCCGTCATTCCTTCCTAAGGTTTCTTCTGCTCTTTGTCTGCAACAATCTATAGAGCTACCAGTTTTCTTTCCAAATGTTTCCGGTGAAGCGGAATACAGACTTCATCAGTTGGATGTGCATAGACAACTGAGGTTTTACCTAGACAGGACACAACAGCACAGGAAGTCAGACCAGTTGTTTGTGGCCTTTGCGGACAACAGAATTGGCAAAGCAGTAACTAAGTCCACTATTGCCAGATGGATCAGAGATTCTATTTCATTTATTTATGCATCAACAGGAAGGGACCTTCCATTTCCAGTTAGAGCTCATTCTACTAGGGCCATGGCAACTTCAGTGGCCTTCCATGCCAGACTGTCTGTGGATGAAATATGTGCGGCAGCCACTTGGGCTTCTCCACATACCTTTATTTCTCATTACAAATTAGATGTGGCATCCAGGGATCAGGCGTCCTTTGGTTTCACAGTGCTCAGGAGTGTCTTCCAGTGAGCCTCCCTGGATAAAGGTGCTAGGGATGCTGTCCCATCTGTCAAGAATGTAGGCGAGATAGGATCTCACTACATCTTTTAGTTATGTACTTACCATAACGATAGATGTATGGGATCCATCTCGCCTACATTCTTACATACCCGCCCTCCTTCCCCCTACCTATTGGATCTGGAGGAAACACTGTTGTTGAGGTTTCCAGGAAGTATTATTTGTTCTCTCCTGCCTTTGTTTTTCTGGTTGATTTGGTGCTTGTGGATGAGTTTTTTTTTTTTTTTGTGGGGCAAACAAGATCTGGGGGGTTGGGTGTGGTGCATCCTAGGATAGGGGGTTGGCCCAGCCAATCAGAGACTTTGTGCTTTAGTATAGGCCAAGAGAATCGGCTCCGAGCCCATCTGTCAAGAATGTAGGTGAGATGGATCCCATACATCTATCGTTATGGTAAGTACATAACTAAAAGTTCTAAGATGCACTGTGTGAATGTAATGAGGCATTCCACTAAATAATGCTAGTCCACCCCTTAGCTGAAACATGACTTTAGCTGTTCAGATAACTCAAAAATGTCAAACAGAAGCTAAGGTCTACTGCCGAATAGTAAAAGTCATATAAAAAAGACACACTAAAACATAACACTAAATAAAACTAACCCATTCCTAAAACAAGAACACTCATGCACACATGCTCTATGGCCACTGATTGTAATAAACTATTAAACTACAGATTAAATCTATCAACTATCCATAGAACTTACATTCAGGATGCATTCATGTGAAGGATTGCTAAATCATACAACACAAACTTCACTGCAAGTGCAGACTCCACAAAAACAACACAACACTGTCATCAGTCGCAGGCCAAACTAACTAATACTACTGCTCTGTTAAGGTTGGCCTTAAACAAACTACCCACAGCACCATCTACTGTCAACTTCACAATATATCGCTTTAACTGCTAATACCAAAGAATATAATCTCAACCTGAAAAACTGACAGATATTACTGCAAAGAAAATCTGCCCATCTCACATACATACCTCTCAAGTGTGCCTCATTTTGAGGAACATTCCTCATTTGGGGTCTTAAAAAAATGATGTTCCTCAAAGTTTCACACTGAAAGGGTTTGTCACACATTCAGTGTTAGCAATATTTTAACTGATATCAATGGTAAATTGAACTGGATCGTATTATTTCCTTACCAGAACCATTCTATAAATAAACATATCACATTTAGCCATCCTATGAGCTTCCTATTTGAAGTTGTCAATTAGCCATTAGGAAGTTTCACATTTTGCCCATTTGTTCCACATTATGAGAGGTGGTGTTCCTCATTTTGGAGAGAGAAGGTTGCGAGCTATGCTCACATATATAGATTGGCCTCAAACAACCATCAACATGTTCAGGTTTAAATATATAGAAATAAATCTGGTACCCTAATTAACTAAGGCTAGACCTACTAAACCCACTTATGATATAACATTCTAGTCACCATATTACAGTTACCTTCTTAGTCTCCTAGCTCACAGGAATAATCTAATGGGCACAAATTCATTCAACCCCAACCCCTTATGTGCCAGTCTAACAATCCATCAGGACTCCAAAGTTTCTGTACGACTGATCAAATCACCTCCTTACAGGTAGTCATAAACCATATCTATAACCTGACACTGAAAGGTATGAGAATCACCTGTATTCAAAGTATGTTTGGCTAAGTCACTACATTCTAATTTCCTCTTTGTACAATAACTATGGTCACGTATCCTCTCTTCAGGGCCCACAGCAGGCTTAACAGACCACATTTTTACTGTTACAATCAGCATCCACTTTGAACTTAAACACTCTACCTGTATCAGGGTGCCTAAACACTCCTCCATGCTTTATAAAGCAACAGAAATTACAGCTGTTTCAAATAGTAGTCCCCATGGGAACACCATCCTTGATCTGACGTTATGTTCTATCAGGGTCACACAACATACATTTAAGTGATGGTTTATTCTTATATCTTATATTTAAACCTAGGGTAAGCTCCAGCCATCCTTATAACTTTCTCATCCAGCTGCAAAATCCCCCAGTTCTTATAATAAATCTGCCTTAACAAATGTATATCACTACTATATGCAATGGTGACCGTACTACCTCCATTAGTTCTCTTCACTTCCCCCAAAGTGGTATGACGCTTGGAAAAATATGGTCTTACTCTTGTGTCCCTCAAAGCCCTGGCATCATTCATGCCCTTATCAATCTCATTCATGACATACTCCCTTCTTTCCAAATTAGCCTCAAACTATTTCATAGGTTCATAGGTGTCTACTAGGCTAATGGCCTTGGGGCCTCTACAAGCCTAGCCCATAAAAGTGCCCTGGGATTGTGCCACCCATCGTTAGTTCCCAGTGCCTCTATCAAGTAGAGCCACTGGAGTGACCCCAGGGGTGAACTTTCTATTTCCCATCCTCTCATCAAGATTTCTCTTGAAGGGGGCTAGTGAGGTGCTCTGCTTGACATGTATGGGAAGTCTAGTCCAGAGCATGGGCAGTCTCTGGGTTATGAACCTGTCCCTCCAGCATGTTCTGTTGATTGTGGTAATGAGGTTGAGGTCTCTGGAGCATGTGGTACGGGGGGATTGGGATTTCTTGAGATGTAGCATTTCTAACAGAGCTGGGTCAGACATGGCTTTGTAACTCAAGCAGAGATTACCTCTTAGTAGATGATATGAGACAGAGAATAGTTGGAGTTTTTTGAGTCTGTCCATGTAGGGCATGTGTTTAAGGCCTAGGATCCTCTTCATGAGGTACTTTTGTGGCCTCTCCAGCTGTTGCAGGTGTCTAGTGAGGTATATGTCAAATGGGGCAATATACTCTATGATTGGTCTAATGAGGGAAGAGTAGAGAGAAATGATGACCTCTTTCTTCCTGGATGCAAAACCCTTGATAATGAGATGTGCCACATAGAAGGACTTTCTGACCACAGTGGCAACGTGGTGGTTGAAAGAGAGGTTGCTGTCAAGCTGTGTCCATAGATCTCTTATAACCCCTTCAGTGTTCAGTGGGCTCCTATGAATGTGGTAATTAGTGTGAACTGAGGTTTTCCCAAATAGAATGCAAATGCATTTTTTGACATTAAGCTTAAGGCCATAGTTTCAACACCAGTCATTGGTCTCAGTAAGGCCTTTCTGTAGGATGTCTGCATCACTTGGGGAGTTAATAATGGCTCCCAGCTAGCAGTTGTTTGCAAATTTGGTCAGCCAGAGTCCCTCTGTGTTGGCCTGGGCTTCTGAGAAGTAGATGCCAAACAGGAGAGGACCCAGGACTGATCCCTGTGGGACTCCACTCGTGACTGGTCAGCAGTCTTACTTGGATTCTGCTACTTTCACACTATGTGTTCTATCTGTGAGCCAATTTGCAATCCACATAACAATATAGGGGTTGATGCCTAGTTTGATGAGTTTATCAATAATTCTTGAGTAAGGAATGGTATCAAAGGCTTTGGCCAGATCGAGGTAGGCTATATGAACTGCCTTACCTTCATCCACCACTCTGGTGACTGACTCAAAGAAGTCAACCAGGTTGAGCAGGCATGCTCTACCTTTCACAAAACCAAATTGCATGGGATCCAGAGTTTGGAGATTCCCTATATCCTTGTTAATTAGGTCCTTGATGATACGCTCCATAGCCTTACATGTCAGACTCATCAGGCTAATGGGGTGATGATTTCAAGGGTCTGTAGTCACTCCTCCTTTATGGAGAGGGATGATTGTAGCAGTGCACCATTTGGTAGGGACTAGGGTTGCCACCTTTTAAGCGAGCCAAAGTGGGACATGGGGGTGTTGCCAATATGGCACTGGCCACACCCTCTACCATGACATCACCACCAGAGTGGTGAAGAAGATGCTGTTATGGGTACGACGGATGGCTGCTGGAGTAGCAACTGGATGGAAGAATGACTGGATGGATGGCTTGATGGATGGATTCCTGGCTGGATGGATGACTGGCTGCATGAATGGATGTCTGGCTGGCTGGCTGGATGGACGGAGGATGGCTGGATGGATGGATGGATGGATGGATGAATGGATGGATGGAGGATGGCTGGCTGGCTGGCTGGTGGAGGAGGATAGCTGGCTGGCTGGAGGAGGAGGATGGTTGGCTGGCTGGCTGGCTGGCTGGCTGAATGGAGGAGGAGGATGGCTGGCTGGATGGAGGATGGCTGGCTGGCTGGCTGGATGGATGGAGGAGGAGGATGGCTGGCTGGCTGGAGGAGCAGGATGGCTGGCTGGCTGGCTGGATGGAGGAGGAGGATGGCTGGCTGGCTGGCTGGCTGGAGGAGGAGGATGGCTGGCTGGCTGGCTGGATGGATCGCTTGTTATATATAAAAAAAAAATTGTGGTCTTTTTTAGCGGCTGTACAAGCGCTTAAAACAAAGCACTCCTACAGCCACGGTCTTTGCAGGGCTCTTCCTGCCCAAATCCCCACCCCTTTCATGAATTGCAGCCAATTGCTGCATGAATTAAAGCACCTGGACCTAACAGACAGCAGCTTTGCCTACAGGTCCGGGTTGGATACGTAACTGAATTGACGTGAAAAAGCCGGAAGTAATTGCAAATTTTCCACGGCAATTCAGTGCGATTGAAAAAGTGGGACATTTCAGGTCCCACTACTTGATACAGCGGGCAACAGGATAAGGTGGCTTAACCCGTGAGTGTCCCGCTGACAATGGGATGAGTAGCAACCTTAGTAGGGACAAAGCCTGAGGTGAGGCTGTGAGCGAGCAGAGCACATAGATGTGCCAGTTCACTTTGTAATTCATGTAGAACACAGCCAGGGATATTGTTGGGTCTCATGGAAGCTATATTCTTGGCCTTAGACAATGCAGCTTTAACCTGTGCTGCAGTAATGCAGGGTGTCTGGCATTCTTCTGGTGTTGAGATTGGTCCTTTGCGGGGGAGAAGGGTAAATTTGGCACTGACTCTGTCGGCCAATATGTTGACAGTATCTGTTGGCTCAGTATAGGAGGTACCATTGTGCAGTAACTCAGAGCAAATCTGGGTATTGCCATGGAGATTCTTGATATAACTAAAGAAGGCTTTGTGGTTGTTTTTAGTGTCTGCCACAATTCTGTCTTCATAGCTGGCTTTGGAGGTTTTGATGAGGGAGCTCAACTTTTTGTTGAGGCTAATAAGGGAATTTTTCCAGTCTTGGGACTTCACCTTTTTCTGCAACAGTTTCTTCCTTCTGTTGTTTTTATTAATGGTAGGGGACCACCAGACTGGCTTCCTTTCTTTGGAGGAGAGCATCTTGGTTCTGTTGGGTATGGTTAGTTCCATGCATTTATGTACGTGTTCGTACAGTGGATTGGTGTATGATTCAGCAGTCATGCATCTATTTTCCATTGGCATGGGTGCCATGAAGTTAGCCACTTCTGTTTTTAGGAGTCCAAAGTCAGCTTTGGAGAAGTTTTTCATGGTGGATACCTTTGCGGTGGGTGTGGGTAAGATGTGGATTTCCATGGTGATTAGTTTTTGGTCAGATCTAACCAGGGAAGAATTGACTACTGGTATAAAGCAACAGTTGCCCATGTTAGTAATAACCAGGTCAAGGATGTTGCTTCCTCTAGTGGGGGTAAGAATGAGCTGGTCCAGGGCATTGGAATTTATGAATTCCAGGAAGTTTTGGGCCAGTGCATTGGTGCTTGAGTAGTTTTCCCAGTTGATGGAGGGGTAGTTGAAGTCTCCTAGTATGAGAGTGTTGGGTTGGACCTTAATAAATTCCAGGGTGCTTAGAAATGTGGAGTGAGAGTCTAAGGACATGGTTGGGGACCTATAGCAGGCTATGACCTGGATCGCAGTCTTATCCAATGTTAGTTGTACCTGAAGTATTTCAGATGTATTATGTTGGACTACTAGTCTGGAGGTGTGCATATCCTTTATGAATATGGAGACACCACCGCCTTTGGAGCTTCGGTCCATGTTCCAGGTCCAAAAAGTGTAGAATGAGTTATAGCCTGGTAGCTCAGGGGTGCTTTTTGCCATTTTAAAGCAGGTCTCCGTTACAGCACAAATGTCAATGTTCTCCATTTTGAGGAGTGCGTCAAGCGAGTGCATCTTGAGATTTAGACTTCTAGCACTCTGATTGCATTTATTTATAGCTGTTATGGTGGTAATTTGGTCTTTGGAACTCCACCTAAAAAAGTACTATAGGGGTGGCAAGAGCCTTAGCCAGTACCCAGAATCCCAGGGGTGACAGATGCAGGCTATCTCTGGCAAAGTATCGAGGTCTGTCAATCATGTTATCCCAAGAAGACAGATACTGGATCCCCTTAGACTGACACCAAAAACTTAGCCAATTGCTGAAGTCAATCATTTTTTGTTTGTACTGTGGCATCATACTGGGTGATGGTAAGATACTGCTCAGGGCTAGTGTCATACCTGCCTGGGCCACATAATCTGGGAGCTCCACCATGTCTCTTCATGTAGTACAGGTAGGTGTGTCTCAGGTCATTCACACATACATGGACAATGACAGAGTCATACTTGTACTTGTTGTGGAGTGACTTGAGTGCATGTGTTATGTGTTGGATTCTGGCACCTGATAGACAGCTGACTGTTACCTTCCCCTTATTCAGCCTAGTGAGGGGGACATCTGTGTGCCTTACTATTGAGTCATCATCAGTGTATTGGGCAAGGTGTTTAGCCTTAGGGGCTTAGGTTGATGGGCACACTGTGGAGGTGAACTATGTGTCCTATGGTTTGTGCTGGGCTGTGGTGGTCAAGTGCATTTCTGTCTTGGAGGTCACTGCTGTTGGGTAAATTAATATTAAGTGCCTCCATGAAGGTGGGTGTGTGGTTTGTGTTTTTATGTGGGAGATGTGATAGTGGGTGTTCTGGAGGGCTATGTGTTCCATGTGATGTGGTGCAGGTGTTGACCTCCTCTTGACCAGCTAGTCCATTCTTGGCTGGAGAGTGCATAGCTTCCAGTTTGGTGATATAAGTGCATCTCTCACAAGTCTGAGTGTTGGGAGGTAAGAGGAGAGGGTTGTCTGTCTACATAAGGCAGTTGCTACACTGCCTCAGAATGCCCAAGTGCATTTCACTGCATTTCAATTGTGCATCACAAATAGTATCATCAGCACAAAGCCTAGACAACCTCATGGCCTGTCCCTTAAATATGTTCTTAAAAATGTGCTGTGGGTGCATGAATGCATAATGTAGCAAGGATATTTTACTACACTTCTTCATGTAAAGATCATGTTAAGGGATCCACATGGTTCTCTACTAACAATAACATCCAAAAGCTCAACTCTTTCAAATGAAGACTTCACTGTAAATTTAAGAAATGAGGTACTGTTATTCAACATAGATATAAAGGCATCCAATTCACATTCTAAAGCAACCCAAATGAGGAATAAATCATCCAGAAATCTTCAGTAAAATTGGACCCGGAACTTAAGTAAAATAACTCTGTCTTCCCATTCTGCAAGCACCATGTTGCCATAGCTATTGGGACAAGAAGTGGCTATAGATACACCAGATATCTGCAGATAATATTCCTCATCAAACGTACAAACATTATTCTCTAAAACTACTTCCAAAAACAAAGGAGGTCAAGAAAGACTAAGTCATATTCACTCCACTTTAAAAAAAACTTCTCACCATTTCAATACCCTGTTGATTAGGTATAACTGTAAATAATGATTGAATGTCCATGGTGACTAATAATACTCCCTCTAGATCTTCAGATCATTCCATATATTCAAACAAACCATTTAGTCTCCCTGAGAACATACAAGTACTTATCAAGAATAGGCCTAAAAATGTCTCTATATAAATAGAGAATGGCACCATCAACCAACCCCTACCAGCCATTATAGGCCTAAATGGGGGGTCTCAATGGATCTTTATGAACTTTGGGCATCCCTTGTATAACCAGCACAAGTGGGTTCCCTACAATGAAGCAATCAATCAGATCTTTAGAAATAGTTTGTGTGTTAAGACAATCCAACAGCATGTTCATGATAGTATTATGCATGTTTTCTACATCTGCAGCACTAACTGCATATGTATTCAAATCACCCAGCATCTGTTTAATAGATTCATAATAGTAATCTCTATTCATGACCACCACAGAGCCACCCTTGTCTGCAGGATGTATAACAATGTTCTTGTCATTCCTCAACTCTTCCAGGGCTGCTCTCTCAGCAACTGATAAATTATAGAATCTACATTTTCTACTACTATCATTGAATAACTCATGAATGTCTTGTTCACATTTTTTAGCAAACAACTCTACAATCTGATGGTTCTGTTGAACAAATGCACTAGGCTTCTTAAAAATATTATCAGCTGCATCCAAGGCAATATTATCACTGCAGTACATAATTCTCAACATCAAAGTCCTGATAAATAATTTCAAGTTCATAATACAATCAACCGAGTTTGCAGTTTGAGATGGTGTAAAACTCAAGCCCTTATTCAGGACACTGAATTCATCAGTAGACAACTATCTATCTGAGAGATTCCACATTAAGGTGTATCTCTCAATGTTCACATTTTCTTTATAGTGGGATACCCCCCAGGACCCTGGACTTCTCTGATGAGGAATTCCATCCTTGTGTGATGGGGCAGGGGAACTGGGGAAAAACATTCAGTCTTGCACCTGTCTCAGTCCTTCCCTTAACTGCAGTATCTTTCAACTGTATGTCACTATGTGTGTTGACAGTTCTGGAATCTTGGAGAGACACTCCCATCCTCTCTCTGCATGTGGTATTGTATGTGGACTCATTCTGTCTAATGATGTTAAATGATGTTTTTATATATTTTTTAGCTTTCCTAAAATTTACACTCTCTAGTTGCTGCATTGAGTAAGTTTTATGTTTTATATTTCTTTCTAAGTGAGCAGAGATAGGAATGCCATAGATGCATAATAAGAGTTGCTCTAACAGCTCATTGGAATACACTTGACAAGTCTAAATTGAGTATGACAAACTAGGTGATAGGCTGTACAGCCTTCTTGCTTTAACATCATTGGTTACATACTTTGAAGAGTACTAACTGGTTGCCATTATTCATTTTATGTTAAGTATTCCTTATTCCTAACAGCTTATTGGTGTACATCATTGGCTACATACTTTGAAGAGTACTATTTGGCTACCACTATTCATTTTATGTTAATTTTTGCTAGTCATGTGCTTTTTCCTGTTTTTTGATTGGTGCATTTTTTTTATTAATGAACGTGTTTAGAAAGATTTTGTAAGGATATGAGAAGCACCTTAATGGGTGTGAAAGCACTTGTCCATTTTGTGTCTTTATCCTTCAGCTTGTTACTTGTTTAAACAAAGTTATTTCATTTTAGATGAGCTCTGTGTCCTTATTTTTCATTTGCTCACTTGCCTTGTTCTACCTGGAAATGAATAGTTTCTACCAGTACCTTGTTTTGTTTTCATAAACCATAGATACTGTGAATTTTCCCGTAGTTAATAACTTAAATGCAAACCATTCTATTTCCAATTCATGTGAAATCATAGAATATAAAGTTTTCAAACCTATTGTTGCTAGCAATTCACCCTCAATATTAATATCTTTTGATTTCTCCAAATGATACACACATTTTCATATAAAATTTAGATTCACTGACTATACTTTATTCAAGAAAATTTTTATTAATTTAACAGATTTACAATATATACGCCAAAAGGAAGAAATTCAACATCACATACTGTTTAATAATGATAGGAATACACAGAATCATAAGCTTATTCAATTAACACATTAAGAGTCTTGGTATTGCAATAGCAACATTTTAAGGCTATCCCAACCACTACAATTCTTAATAAATATAGATATTATTCTGATCACTTTTTTTCATTTTTACATAGTATTGCTGTTAAATTTAAAAATTAATTGAATGTAGGAACTGAGATTGCTTTCCAATTTTTGTAACACCTTTTCTAGCAACTGCCAAAAGACTCCAAAATATTTTCTGTTTGGTTTCTACAGATACAGGAAATAGAACATTCATTAATATTATTTATCTAGTTAAGAACAATTATCAGACCATAACTCCTTAAAAACATACTTATCTATTCCCAATATACATTTAATTTTTCACAATCCACAAACACGTGTCCAATCTGCTTTTACATCTTTACTACATCTCCAACAAGCTGAGGAAGTTATTTTACTAAACTTAGAGGTTTTATAGTAAGTAACAAATATTCTATGCATATATTTCCACATAAAAACTTGCCAGAATAAACTTGAAGAAGTTTGACTATTTTAAGTAACAAAGTTTTATTCTTATCATTTATTAAGTCACTCAATCCACTTCTTCTTCTTCTTCTTTCATTTTTTTTTTCAGATTGGGGTCACCACAGCAGATCACCTGTCCGCTCATGATTGGCAGTAGAGTTTTACGGTGTCGAGTTGCCAGCCCAGCACCCAACCTTCCACAGAAGGCACACACATGCATGCACTCATGCCTAGGGGCAATTTAGAGTGTCCAATCCACCTACAGCATGTCTTTGGAATGTAGGAGGAAACTGGAGCACCCCAAGGAAACCCACGTGACCACAGGGAGGACATGCAGAATCCGTACAGAAGGAAACCCAGCCAAGGATCGAACCAGAGAACCTCTTGCTGTGAGGCAGCAATGCTAACCGCTGCACCACCGCAGCTGCCTGAATCACTCAATACACCATCTAAAAAGTTCCAGAATTTCACATGAAAATTAATATTATTATTTATACTTAATTAATGTAACTTGGGCAAACTTCCTTTGTAGGTCAATTTACCTTTGATGATAGCATTCATATATTCATATAATGGGGAATAGCGTTCTGTTCCTCTTCACTAATGTTATCTACAAATTAATTTAATTTCCTTCTGATGGATAACATTAACTTATAATCCTTCATGAAATATTCTGTCAACCGAGCATTTCCTTTTTAAAAGCATTCAGACTGTAATGCTAATACATTGCTTTTTAGCAAATTCATTTCAACAATGTCTTCAGTTTCTTTAAATCTAGAAGTATGTGCAATAGGAAAGCACAAACATTTCCATTTTGATATTATGGAGTTTTACAAACATATTTTTTAATTGTTTTAAGAACTGCCTTCATATATGCAGAATCTGAAAATTGAAATGATTTTTCTTCTACGGTAAACATGATTAACCAGATGAAAAGATTGTTACATATTTCTAATTTATCATATTTGATAAACTTATAAGAATTTAGCATAGTCTGCTCCTGAATGTTTTTTTTTTCTTTTACTAGTGTAAGTTGAGTATATTGAGAGTAAAATAGATTTAAAATTTGCTGCAATAGAATAAAATTATACATCTGGGAAGCTAATACCACCATAATCATATATGATTTCTATAAGCAGTTCTCAGCTTTTTGGGGATACCATAAGAATGAAGTTAACTTTTTCAATTTTCTTTAAAAGTTTATCTATCTATCTATCCATCTATCTATCTCTCTAGCTATCTATCTATCTATAAAAATCTTTGGTAATATCAACATTTTAATAAGTACTAACTTATCCTCAAAGTAAAAAAAGTCATTATTTTTTAATATGAAGTAACACTTCTTCAATTATTTTTTCAAAATTATTAATAATCTTACTCACATCTTGATACATTTTTATTGCTAAATATTTTAGTTCTGTTCCTTCTCAATTATTTTATATTTATCTTTAAACTTAGTGTCTAGTAACTGATTTAACACTAAAATTTCAGTTGTATTATTAAATTTCTAAAACAATACATTTTGAAACTTTTCAATTTCCTCATCTATTTATTCAATTGAATAATGTAAAATTCTTATAGTTAGTAAAATATCTGCAAAAAGTTATGTTTTAGATTGACAATCCTTGTTAATTGAGACTTTATCATTTTTTTTCATTGCTTCTTGTACTGTTAACTATGGGTTTGATAATTAATGCAAGTAGTAGGGCGAATAAGTGACACCCTTGCTTTGTGTCTTTGTTTAAAGGGAATTCTTGAGAAATGTAAGATCCAATTTTAACATATGCTTGGGAGACCCTATACACTTTTTAATATTCCAATAAATTATTGTGGAAAAACAAATGCTTCTAAAGTTTTAAACAAGTAGTTCCAATCTACGGAATTTGGCTGTATGTGAGAGAGAGATTGAAGAAGTACTTATTAATTCAAGCAGAGCTGGGCACTTTAACTTGTCATTACATGAGCGAGAAGCCTTAAGTGATTTAATACATTACAAGGACATTACTGTGAGACCAGCAGATAAATGAGTGGGTATGATGTTTTTGATGCTCAGAAATATATTTCTGATATGCTCTTGATGTTACAGGCAGATGCAGCATACACCACCCTGAATAGATCTGAGCTGAATAAGCTCTTAAATGATGTGAAATACTTGCATAATCTTTTTATGTCCAATATTATTTCTGCTGAGCTTTATGCATATTTTCATGTGATACATCCAAAGTTACCTAATATCACAGGTCTACCTAACATTCTCAAAAATTCCACCAACCCCCCCCCCCCAGACCCAAAGTAGCTGGTGATAGTTGGTTCACTGAACCCTTGTCTATTTGGGTTGAATGACAATTGAGACCTCTGATCAATTCCACTTCTACAGTACTCAGAGACACAGCACATTTTCTTGAACAAATGTACGAGTTTGAGAACACCTTGACTGTTGATACCGCCTACATTTTGGTAACATTGGACAGTGTGAGCTTATTTACCATTATTCCTAATGACAATGGTTTGGACTTTGTCATTATAATGAGAGATTCTCTTTTTTAGAGCAGGATGTTATGACATGTATTAGTCATTTGTTGGCAATTATTCTGCATAATAATGTCTTTCATTTTAATGATGTGATATACCATCAGTGCAGGTGTGTTGCCATGGGAACACCTTGTGCTAACAGCTATGTGAATTTGGTCTTGGCAGAGTGGAAGCATGAATTTGTTATAAATGCTAATAATCCATGGTATGAGCAGGTATTATTATACCACAGATTTGTTGGTGATGTAGTCCTTTTGTGGGGAGGTAGTAAACAACAGTTATGTGATTTTATAACATTTGGAGTCAACCATAGATTTTTTTGCATTTTACTTCACATGTAGATATGAAATGTATTGAATTTTTAGATGTGAAGTTAGAATTAGATGCTGAAGGAAGGGTGACCATGTCATTATTTCGTAAATCTAGCCATAGAAATAACTTGCTTATTAAAGACAGCATATACCCTGCACATGTGTTTGAAAATGTGGTCAAGAACCAAATTCTAAAAACGTCTAGATTATGCTGTAGTGAAAAAAATTCTTTGACACAGAAAGACAAAACTGTCCAGAATTTGATAGAGCGTGGTTATAAGGAAAAGGGGATATATGCAAGCACTGGAGATCTAGATGTCTTACACAGGAATAAGGGGAAACCATGGTTCTCTGTTGGGTATGCCAACAATCAAAAGGGGGGGATTTCAGCCCCTCTTATGTCAGAGTCCCACACAGATTTAATGGTGACAGTAGATATATTTGTAATATTATACATAATATTTGGAAAATGCTTTTAGTGGATGAACAGAGTTGGCTCTATACTTCACTTCTGTTATAAGATGAACAGTAACTTGAAAGACCTATATTGTTTCAGGCCAACTAATACATGTAGTTTTAGGTTTCCATTAGAACAGAAAGGTACATACCTTTGTAAAAGATGGAAAGCATGTCCTTTTATAAATACTTTAAATACATTTTCACATTCAAGTACACATACAGATTATTTTTATAAAGAATATGCAACATGCACTACTAGAAATGTGATATATATTGCTAAATGCAACCATTGCACCTGTTTTTATGTAGGCAGAATGAACCAGATGTTTAAACAATAAATTTTACATCAATATGCTATATGTAAAAGTTTAAAACACAATGCTTTGTTTCAACATGTAGCACTTTACTCTGATCATAGCTTTTCCTTTATGGTTATAGATACCATCAACAATAACATTAGGGGAGGAGATTGCAAAATGCCACTGAGGTAAGGGAAACATTTTGGATAGCAGAACTGCATGCACATGTTCTGCCAAGTGTAAATGCTTTTATTCCTTTCAAACCTGTGCTGAAAGCTCAAAGACTGTGATCTGGTTATGTTAAACACATTTATGAAGTTTTATGCAATTTTTATGTGTTATGGTTTTGTCCTCTGTATGCTTTTATTTATTTATTTTTTTATAAATTTTAGTATGTGTTTTCACATATGCATGTTTTTATTTGTCTTGACAATGGGTTATGAAGTATCAGGAAATTACATCTGCTGTTTTGTGATTCACCAGGAAATTGCATGGGCCATTTGAGTTCTGATTGGCTTATAACATTTTAAAAGTAGTATATATAGTTATATGCATGTCAGTTAATGGTAGGATCTGATGAAGGAAATTGCTTTCTGAAAGTGCCTATCCTGTTACTAATAAATTATTTTATGCTTTTTGTCATGGTGACCCTGCTGCTGTTTGTTTGGATACAATGTAGGGAATTGAAAGCTCTCTTGGTATCTAAGCTAATTAATCATTCATTAACCTATTGACTATAAATCCTGTTTGATCTTTATTAATTTAGCTACTATAGTTCTTAATCTTGTAGTGAAGATAGAAGTAAATATTTTATAGTCATTTAATAAAGAACTAGGACTATATGAGGAAACTAACTTATTATCCTTTCCTTGTTTAAGGATAGGTGAGATTACAGAAATTTCCATGAGGGAAGGATTATTCTGTTACTCTGAATTATCCTGAAAAAAATCACTCAGTAACTCTAAAACATTTAATGGAAGCAGACTATGTAATTCCTCACTTAAACCATCTAACCCTGAAAGTTTACCATTGCCCCTTTTTAAAGCATATTTAGCTTCTATTACGATAATAGGCTTAATAGTAACATTATTCTTTAAGCACTTCTTTAAATACTTTTCAATTTTGTAATCATCAGGATTATTATTTTATCTCTATTAAAATCCTCATGGTATTTTTTATAATTATTAAGGATTTCCTCTATATGTGAAGTAAGCTTGTTAGTGTGAGGCTTTGGGATATTACTGATTTGTGCCTTTTTCCATAACACCTTACTTCTATCAGCTAATCTATGTAGGTTTTATGAAGCCATCTTATACTGTGCAATTTTATTTTTTCTAAAGCTATCTCCACTTTATACATTAAAACCGATATTTTGTCAGTAATTTTTAATGATTTCAGTATTATCTAATTTCTTTGTTGTTCAAACTACTTTGTGTATTTCATCTTGTATTTCTAACAACACTTTATCCCAATCTTTCATTTTATTACTAGCCCATTTTCCCATTCTGTCTTTAATTAACATTTTAAGGAGTACCATAATATGATTTTGTTAACTTAACCATTATCATTCAAAGATAAAATATTCTTGATTTTTTCCTTAAGGTAACTCTTAAATTCTTTTCATTTCATTATATACTGGGATTCTGTAAATAATCTGACATTTCCTTATATACTTAGTACATTATGATCATATAAAGGACAAAGAATAGTTTTAAAACAATTCAGTTTATTAAGTAAATCTGTAGTGGCAAACATCTTATCAGTTCTAGTTTGTGTCCCATGCACATAAGAATGACTGAAGAAGAATGACTTATTTTGTTTTTATTATTTATTTATTTATTTTACATTTGTTATTTTACATTTGTTAACTGGGATAGTCCGACTGGACACAGGTCCATTTTCAGCGGATGCCCGGGGAGAAAAGCTCCACATGTGGATAGTTACATAAGAGTTAAAAAGTAGCAGTTTTATACAGTCACATATAAATACCAGTACAGAATTATAGGATTATATGGATACTTGGAATACATACATACTTAAACTTAACATTGTAGTTTTCTTGTTCGAACTTAGACATTTTTAGTGTTACATGGCTGAAAAAGGTAGCATGTCATTCAGTAGTACAATACATATGAGAATGAGACTAAGTCTGAAACACTGACTATTTTACAGATAGTCAGGTAGTGAAGAGAGTGGTAAGCTGGTTAGTCAAGGCTGGTACAGGGGCACAGCCAGTGACTTTTTAAGAATTTTTTGAGAGATGTTTTAAATTGGTTAATAGTCTAGTTTGTTGTAAGTTTGGCAGGGAGCCAATTCCAGATTGTTACAACAGAGTTGCAAAACAATGAGTCACCTGCTGACTTTTTAGATTTAACATTTTGTGCCAGTATTTTGTCAGAAGACCGGAGAGTTTTTAGATTACTGTAAGGGGTAATTATATTTTTGAGTATGGCTGTGCTTTTGGGCTGATGGAGGACTTTGTGGGCTATTATTAATTGATTATACTGGATTTAAGAGGAAAACTTTAGCTAGCCTAGAGATCGCAGGTTAATACAGTGGTGGGTTCTATATGCTGAGTCTGTGGCAAATCTGGATATGGTGTTGTAGCAGCTATTGAGTTTATTGAGGTCAGATTTACTCAGGTTGTATAGATTGGTGAGGCATAAAGAAGGGTTGAAAGTAAATGTGTTCGGGCAATAACTGTCCTAGCAGTTGGGGTTAGAAATGCCTTAATTCTATATAGAGATCCTAGCTTTTTGTTGACTGTTTTAATGGTTTTGTCGATGTGAGCGTCAAACTTAAGGTTATTGTCAACAATTACACCTAATAGTTTTGTATTACTTTCTGGGGAAATGATTGTGCCATTATTAGATGTCATGGTAAATGATGGGAGTGTAACTTTCTGGGTGGGGGTGAAGAGTAGCAATTTTGTTTTATTTGGATTCAATAGAAGACACCTGTCAGTGAGCCAGTTTTCTACTACATTGAAATTATTTTGGGTTAAGGTCTGCAGGTCTAATGGGGAGGTGGCAGAACAGATTAGGGTAGAGTCATCTGCATATTGAATGCAGGTTACTTTGGGGATGACTGTATGAAGATCATTAATGAAGATGGAAAATAGGAGAGGTCCTAGTATAGACCCTTGAGGAACTCCAAGGGTGACTGGCAGTAGGGAAGAAAGGCTATCCTTCCATAGCACAGCTTGTTGTCTGCCACTTGGGTAGGACTGAAACCAGCGTATTGCTAGGCTGTCTGTGGCAAGAAGTTTTAGTGTTTGAATGAGTAGATGGTGGTTTACAATATCAAATGCCTTAGATAGGTCAAGAAAGACAGCAGAGGGGGTGTATTATTATTATGGATTTGATTTATTGTCTGAGAGAAGGCTAGAAGGGCTGTGGTGGTACTATGGTGGGGTCTAAATCCATGTTGGGAGGGAGCTAGGAGATTGTGCAAATTGAAGTAATGAAGGAGTTGCTTGTGGATACATTTTTCCATAATTTTAGCCAGAGGGGACAGAATGGTGATGGGCTGGTAATTTGATAGATCAGAGGAGATACCCCCTTTATGGAGAGGAATTACATAGGAAATTTTCCAGATGGATGGGATATATGCTTCAGAGATGGTTCTGTTAATTAATACTAAGATGGGATATGCTATTGCATTTGCAGCCTTTTGATGATATTCAGCCGGGACTAGGTCTGCTGAAAGGGTGGTGGGTTTCAGTTTCTTGATTAAGGATTGGATAAATGCTGTTGGTACAGGTTGAAAGTTAAAGGATGGGTGGGTATTGGATATGGGGTTAATAGGGTCTAGGTTGTCGGGGCCTAGTTGGCTGGCAAGAGATTGTATAGTTTCTGTAAAGAAGGTGTTGAAGGTGTTGGCAATATTTTCTGGAGGTTTTTGGAGGATAGACGCAGGGGTAGGGGTAGTAGTATTACCTGGATGGAGAAGATTGTTTAAGCTGGACCAAAATTTTTGTGGTCGATTTTGATGTTTATGTTGCAGGTTACAGTAATAGTCTTTTTTGTCTAACATTATAGACTTCATTGCATCATTTCTTAGCTGTTTATATACTAGTTGATCCTTAGGGTTTTTACTGGTTTTCCAAGATGACCAGGCTTTATTTCTATTCATGATTTTTTGTCTAGTTTCTTTGGGCAGCCACTTTGCTAATGCAAAGAAACCAACTAGCAGTGGGAAACTATCAACACATTAAGTACAATGAGGCTTTATTTGTTTGTTTTAAATACTTTCTTACCCTTGTTTTTGCCTTCAGTATACAGTTTTTGTGTAGCATACTGTTAGTAATCACTTTATGCAGCCTTTTCTCAAATTAAGCTTTCTTCTGCCAATTGTCTGCTATTTTTGTACAGAGCTCAAGAGTTTAAACCCCTACTTTAGGTTTATGCTATGTAACTTCTAGTTTTTTTGTTTTATGCAGGGAGCTCAACTGTTTTTCCTTAGTTAGTATGATTAAGCTCAGTTTCTGAGTGCTAAAATCTAAGGCAGACAGCTGGGCTACAGAGCCTACAGTAAAAAGGATCTTTGTTCTGTGTGTCTGAATAAATTTATGCTAGTAATATACCTAGAAACTTAGATATGTTCACTAGGTAATCCTTAGATATAGGAGTAACCCACTTTAGTATTTTAGGGTTGATTGTTGGGCTTTGAGGGATTACTGGTAGCGCTGTAGACCCGGTATGGCTAATCAATATAGTACATACAGACAGGATAAGATAATATCAACCTTGGCAGATCTTTTCAGAGTCGAGGGACAGTGCAAGAATCTTTCCAGTTAGGTTTCAGCAGGGGAGGTTTCCTTCTGGTGTTCAAGCCTTTCAGGGATCTAGCAGATAGAGGGGGGTAGAAACTGATGATAGATACATAAGTTAGTATATGTGCTAAGTAGCAGATCCTTCAGCCAGTAGACTATAGCACTGTTAAGAACATTTATTTTCTATATAGCAGAGCAGCAATAATCATAGAAAATGGCCATAACACAGTCAGAGCAACCCAGTAGTTAACACATTTCAAAGCACAATGGTAGTATTATTAAATGCAGCCATGTATTTAAGAAGTAACAGTCTAAATAGTATAAAATAGTGTCACTTTGGTTTTAAAAAAGCAGCCAATCACCATATTAATTACATTTAAAACAACAGTTTTAATACAGCATAGTTGCATAAAGACAACATAGCTGCAGTGGTAATGCCAGTAAATCACTGCTGCTGAAAGGCAGAGTCAAACCAGTGAAATAAACAAATAAGCACAGCAGTAGACAAGAATCAGAAACATGAATACCAGTTGTATGCATCCAACTAATTAGTTAAAAAAAACACTAAGACATTCTGGAGTTCTAATGGCTTACCAGTGAGCAGAATTCAACTGCTGTTGAGCACTTGTGTCCTGATGGGAGCCTAGCAATTTAAAGATGGCTCCATAAACAGTAGGAATATAATATAGACTTAGTATTGGGGGTGAGGGGGTAGCAAAATGGTGTGAACCAGGTGCAATGCAAAGAAACCAGCCAAACCAGAAAGGCTAGCAGTGGGAAACTATCAACAAATTAAGTGCAATGAGGCTTTATTTGTTTTAAATACTTTCTTACCATTGTTTTTGCCTTCAGTATACACTTTTTACGTAGTATACTGTTAGTAATCACTTTTTGCAGCCTTTTCTCACATTAAGCTTTCTTCTGCCAATTGTCTGCTATTTTTGTACAGAACTCAAGAGTTTAAACCCCGCCTTCGGGTTTATCCTATGTAATTTCTAGTTTTATATGTTTTATGCAGGGAGCTCAACTGTTTTTCCTTAGTTAGTATGATTAAGCTCAGTTTCTGAGTGCTATTAAATAACTATTAAATAAACTGAATTATTATTACTAGTCCATCTGTTTAGTTCTTTAGCTGATGCCAGAATTTTAACTTTCTTCTGTTATCTTGTATTTTCTATAGTAGATATGCAGTTAAAATCGGGTTTATATTTATTCATCAAAAAGTAATTACTAAGGGAAGGGAATTACTTGTCCCCCACACTGACCATAACACAAACTACAATATATCAAATCTCCACACTCCCCCTACTTATATACACCAACTCTGAGATCACACTATAGTCATCCATCTCCTCCTGCTCAAATTAGCAACCAATCCAGTTACCCAAACATATCTCCCTACCCACCATGCTCCTCCCACCTTACTACTCTCTTAAATTTCTACTTCTCCACTCCTTTCTAATCCTCACTTACACACATCTTTCCAAACCCAAATCTCTGTATCGATCTCAACAAACCATCATTCTTTACTGCACAAATGATGACCCTCAGCTAATTCATTTAAATGCACTTTACTTCCTAATATCATCTTTGCAATACATAAAAAATACCACAAACCTTCCCTGTTGTAAATCTCTTTCCTTATTTTTCTTTCTTTTTCACCTAATCCTTCACATTTAAGCAATCTACTTACCAAGATGAGACTTTTACTGCTGCTCATACTATTACCTCTTATATCACTAGCCCATGTTACCTCCTATCATCTATCTCCTTTTGACAATTTTAAAAATAACCATTACTCAGATTTTCACCTACCTAATATTGCAAACTATGACTTTAGCATATCTCCATCTTTTTACAGCACAAACCATATACTTATTAAAAAACTTTGCTTTTTCCTAGAAACTTTCACCAAGAAAACTGAGCCTTGCCCCCAAAGTTCAGATATAAATGGCATAACTCACACAATCTTATACTCTACCACCTACACCTATGTGGCAACATACATCATAACACAGACCCCTCAAACCTAACTATACTACCACCCCACATGTACACTCAAAAATACACCTGGCTTATACCTGTATGCTGGCAACCCTAGAAACAGTTGTAATAAATTGCCAGATGTCCATGCCTGGATAGCTCAGTACTGATGTACATGCCTGGATAATACAATACTACCCTGATATTCTAGTCATAACTGAAAAATGACTAAGTCAAGAAACCAAAGAAGAGGATTATTATTCCTCCACTCAGGTATTGTTGACAAACTTAAGAGGTGATGTACAAACCTGTATGTTACCCGGTGGATAGCCAACTGGTTCACAGACAGGACCTAGAAAGCTAAAATATGGGAGTCCAACTCTACAAACAGGACAGTCACAAGTGGAGTCCCTCAGGGATCAATCCTTGGACTGCTCCTTTTTTAGCATTTACTTCTCTGAAGTCAAGACCAACGTCAGTGCTCTCTGGCTGACTAAATTTGCAGATGATTGCAAATTAGGAGCAGTCATGGGATCCCACACCAGTACGAATGTTCTCCAGGAAGAGCTGACACAGACAAACAACTGAAGTCAGAGCCATAAACTAAAACAGAATCCAAGAAATGCGCAATAGTATCCTTAGGAAAGTCATCCACCCCTGGTAGCTCTCATATTGACAATACACCTTTTTTGGAGTTGACCCGGTAGTCAGGGACGTAGGGACACACATAGACAGTAATCTAGCCTTTGACCATCACATGTCTGCAGCAGCGAGGAAATCATTCTATATTGTGCATATTGTTCCTGCCTGGAATGGGTTTGTTGTGGCGAGACAACTGTTTGGAAACAATGGAAAAGCATACAGGAATATTCCTGTCCAAGGAAAAGAATAGGCATCTGTCTTCCATGCCTTCTTGCAAGAGTCATGGAACAAAATTTTGCCAGCTGATTGTTTGGAGAGGAGGCAAAAAGTCTACTTAAGGAACTCCTCAGATGGATCAATTCTTGGAAGACCCCAGATCTAGATTCAATTCATATCCATAATCAACACAACATGCTGGAGGGATAGGCTCATAACCCAGACACTGCCCATGCTCTGGAATAGACTTCCCATACATATCAATCAGAGCACCTCACTGGCCCTATTTAAGAGAAATCTTGATGAGTGGATGGGAAACAGAAAGTTCACCCCAGGGATCACTCCAGTGACTCTACTTGATAGAGGCACTGGGAACTAACATTGGGCAGCACAATGCCAGGGCACTTTTATGGGCTAGACTTGTAAAGACCCCAGGGCCAGTAGCCTAGTACACACCTCTGAACCTCTGAACCTCTGAATTTATAAACAAAGGTATGACATGTAGTTCCAAGGAAGTCCTTGTTCCACTGCATTTGGCATTCATCAGACCTATCATTGAGTACAATGTCTCCTTTGATATGTACCTAACCAGACATATCCAACAAATGGAACGTCCCAGAGGTTCCTCATTAAAAGAATACATAGCATAAGTAAAATGTCCTATGCAGACTACCTCAAGGCCCTATCCCTGTATTTTGTCTCCTCCAGGCTGTTGAGGGGAGGTCCATGCTTGGCATACAGGGCATTGTCAGATCCCACTCTGATGGATCTCCTACACATCAGTAAAACACGCAGCACCAGAATTACTCCTTCTAAAGACTTAAACCTTGCCTGTGATATAAAAAGGAGATGTTGGAGAGAAAGGTATGCATCCCAGAGACTGCCCAGTCTCTGAAGCAGGCTCCCCATCCATGTGAAACAGAGTTCCTCCCTAACCCAATTCAAGTATAACTTGTAAAATTGGATGGGAAACAGGAAATTCATCCCTGGCTTGGCACCTATGTCACTAATGAACACAGGCAAGCTGTAAACAGTTCATGTCCCAGGCCCCTGCTTGTAAATGTTTCATCTCCTAAACCCCTGCTTACACTTAGCAAGGGTACCAAAACTTATCAGTGATGTGGGATGCATGGCTAGGCTTAAAAAGGCCCTTGTGGTCATTAGCCTAGTAAACCCCTAATAACCTAGTACAATAAAACTAGGCAGGACTAGAAAAGAGGTGGGGGCATATCCATCATCTGTAGAAAACAACTCAGCCTCTCTCTCATCCCATTACCCCAAAATTAAAAACTTTAGAGATTCTAATAACATCAGTCAGACTAAATACACATAAAAGCTTGTGCATCTTAGGAATATGAATATCCCCTAGTAAGAATACTGACACTACAGAAGAATTACTTCCCTCATCAGACATTTTGCAAGAGACCATCATAATGGGTGATCTCAACATTCACTGGATAACTATAGATAATGAAACCCTACAAATGCCATCTGTTTATACAGCTTCTCTCAGTTCATCTCAACCCCTACCAGATACAGCAAACCAATAGACAAAAATTGACTGGATACTGACCAACAACCCAGAAACATTACTAAAGCTGACATCCTCCCAGACATCCTAAGTTATCATCTCCTCATCTATACTATAAGGTTTACAAAGTCCATTGAACATGTGGGAGAAACAGGCAAATGTAGGTTTTGTAAAACCAAATTGGAAACAGTCACACACCTTGTTGCTGGTTGTGAGACTCTAATGGCAGAAGGACTGTATACTGAAAGGCATAATAATGTGGAGAGACTGTTGCACTGGGGATTGTGCAAACATTATGGTATCAAAGTGGCTAAAAAAATACTGGAAACATGAGCCACAAAGCATAATTGAAAATTATGAAGTTTATATCACATGGGATCACCCATTACCAACAGTTCAAAAGATAGATGCGAGAAAACCAGATATAGTGGTCCAAGAAAAGAAGACAAAAGTAGCATTGATTATTGAAATTGCCACACCAAGTGACTATAGGGTCCTGCATACACAGAGACATAAAGTCATAAAATATCAGGATCTACAAGCAGAAATGAGAGCAATGTGGAAGAAAGATACCCAGACAGTTCCAATAGTAGTAGGAGCAATGGGTCTTATAAAAAAGAATTTACAATCATATTTAGATATGTTACCAGGGCGGCCACGGTGGTGCAGTGGTTAGCATTGCTGCCTCACAGCAAGAGGTTCTCCGGTTCGATCCTCGGCTGGGGTGCCTTCTGTCTTGTCTCTGCATTCTCTCCTGTGGTCGCTGGTGGTGGTCTGGTGCTCTCTCCCCCCCATCCCCCAAAGACATGCTGCATGTGGATTGACACTTGGACACACTCCCTGGGTGTGCGTGGTGCTGTGAGTGTGCTGTGGAAGGAAGGGCGCCGGGCGGGCTGGCAACTCACAAAAACTCCACACTGCCATTCAATGTGCTGGACAGGTGATCTGCTGACCCTAACCGGGAAAAAGCCAGAAGAAGAAGAAGATTTAGATATGTTACCAATCCATGTAACCCCATGCAAATTGCAGGCGTCATTACTGGGCACTTTGTGGGTGCTGCAAAGAGCACTTTTGGCTGACATCAAAGATTGAAACAATACTAATTTCATGAAATTTAATCATACTTTGATTTAGGAATGGGGTCCATCCCCGTCAGGGTATTAGAAACCCAACAGATTTGGGGAAATTAGATAAGGGATGGGAAAGAGAGATTTGATATGGTGTAATATTTATGCCAAGGCAAAAGCCAAATTAATCAACATAAAAAGGGCAGCCCCAAAGATATTTGAAGAGAAAGACAAGTGAAGGCATCCAGATATGGAAAATTTCACATTAAAAAAATAATGTCACAAAGAGGAAATGTAGAAAAGAAGATTAGTAAAGTAGAAGTTAAAAAATAGAAGTTGACGTTATTGAATGCCTGCAAAGTGAAGGATTTGATGTAGAAGGTCTAACACAGGATACATCACAGCACGATAGAATGAGTTCCCAAAGTAAGGAGAAATAGGAAGATCAGGAGACTTCTGAAGAAAAAATATGGAGATGGGAAAGAAAAAGAGATTTAATATGTTGTGATATCTATGCAAAGGAGAAAGCAAAACTAATCAATACAAAAAGAGCAGCACCAAAGATATTTGAGGAGAAATACAGGCAAAGGAATCCAGACATGGAAAATTTACATTACAAAAAATAAGAAAAGTAGAACAGGAGATCAGTAATGGAGAAGTTAAAGAAATAGAAACTGAGGTCATGAAGTACCTCCACAGTGAAGGATTCAGTGTAGAAAATCTGATTCAGAAACCACTACAACAGCACAGAACAATGGATATCCAAATTAAGGGGAAACCAATGGAACAGGAAGCAATTGGTCAGGTGCCATATGAAGATATTTCTGAGCCTTCCACAGGAAACCAGTATAAACGTTCACTTGAAGCTGGACAGCAAGGGAAGGAACAGGAAACTGTGGAAACTCTTGCACAGTTAATGTTGAGGAGTGATAGGCCAGTGAGTTCTCATATGACAGAGCAACATATGTCACAGGATGAAATTGAAGAGAATGTGCCACAGGAAGATGTTATAGAACTTTCTATAGAATGACCACAGGAAATGGAAAACAAAAAAAATGTGCCCTCAGTCTAAAAGAAACTGAGCTAAGAGAAGAGTCACTCAACTTAGTAAAGATAGATAGGCATATTAAGATCAATGAAAGAAATAGATTGCAGAAGGTTAATAAAACCCAAAAAGTCAGAAGTTTGATAAAACAATTGAGTGTTATTGAGTGTAATTAGGACTGTCCATAGAGATTTATGCAATATAACAGAAGTAAACAGGATATATTACTGTGCAGCTAAATTAATAACTGATAAAGTTCTACCAGAAGAACACAGGGTAGTGATGGAAAGGAGGGGGAGAAATCGAATACCGTCATGGAAGTATCAAATAGAGAAAACTATAAGGTAACTAAGACAAGAAGTATCACTATTAGAAGAGTATAGAAGAGGGAACAGATCAACAAAAATACTCAGAAAGATAGACGTGATAAAAGCAATGCACAGTATTAGAACAGATCAGGATCTATCATGCACTACTGCGAATAATAAACTAAAAATCTCAGCACGGGTTAAAAACTTAGAAGATATGGAGACAAATATAAAGGAAAAGTACAAAACAAGCAATTTATTGATGACCCAAAAAGTTTTATAGGGAAATGGGAAATAAGGTAAAAAGAATTGAAAGACCACCAAAAAAAAGAAATAGATACATTTTGGAGACGTACTTATGAAGATCCTGTGGAGCATAGTAAAGATGGTAAATGGATAGAAGTAAAAGAAAGAATAAGAAATTTAAAGGTACAAGATAAGAAATGTGATGAAGTAACAACTAGAGAGATTGAAACAAAGTTAAGAAAAGCCTCTAACTGGAAAACCTCGGGCCCACATGCAGTACCTAACTTCTGGTTAAAAGTATTAACATATCTGCATGAAGATTTAGCCATGAGTAAGAATCATTTATATGTGCTCCCCAAACAGACACCAACCTGGCTAACAACTGGAAAAATAATACTCTTTCTTAAGAGTGAACCTGCAAGCTATGCTAAAAGTTATAAACCAATAACTTGCCTTCCGATGACGTATAAACTATACACTGAAATTGATGCAGACAGAGTTTAATAGTCATTTAGAAGAAAACTCAATTATGGCAACAGAACAAAAGAACAATAAAAGAAAGGCATATGGACAAAATGATAATTTGTTGTTAAATAAAGTCATAGTGGAGAACTGTAAAAAGGGGAAGAATTTAAGTATGGCCTGGATTGACTACAAAAAAGCATTTGATAATATCCCACATTCATGGGTAAAATAGTGCTTAAAATGTATAGGATACACCCTACACTGATCAATTACATTACAATGACCATGAAACAGTGGCAGATCACTTTGCAATTAAGTCATGATAAAGGACAAGTTATTATTCCAGGGATAAAAATCCAAAGAGGGATATTCCAGGATGACTCTGTCACCACTGCTATTCTGCCTTGCCCTTGATCCATTAAGCTGTCTACTTAACAGCTTAGGTCATGGCTATAATTTGGCTTCTAGAAAACAACAAAGTGCAAATACTTCTCATCTTCTCTTTGCTGATGATTTGAAACTAAATAGCTCATCAGATGAGGAACGGAAATCACAACTGCACGGAGTCAAAACTTTTTCAGATGATATAAGAATGTTATTTTGTCTTGATAAATGTGCAAAAGCAACTTTTAAAGCAGGAAAATTGCAGCACCGAGAAAACATCAGCTTGGGACAAGAGTGTGATATAAAAGAACTTGAGCAAGAGGGAGTGCATAAATATTTGGAATTGATGAAGGATCAACAATAAAACATGAACATATATGAACAAAACTTAGTAAGGAGTACTTCAGAAGACTTAAAGTAATCCTAATAACAGCTTTGACATCTAGGAACAAAATCCAAGCTATAAGCCAATTTGTTCTTCCTGTCCTAACTTACAGTTTTGGAATGATTGATTGCCTCCCAAAAGTGCTGGATGGATTATGTAGGAAAACAAGAAGGATGCTTCATGCTCACCAAACGATTTGTTAAAATCAGTGCATACCAAGATTATATATTTCCCATTCTGAAGGAGGGGTGGGCCTCCTTGAAATTGATTACATGTTTAGATATACAATCGTGGGACTCCACAGATATCTGATGACCTCACAAGACCCAAATGTAATGAAAGTTCTGAAACATGAGGAGAATAAATCTAAGATGACTTCCCTGCTTAAGCTAGCAGAAGCATATCGGCGTCAAGCAAGAATGGAAATCAAACCATAAGTGGATAAAAATCAGGCAGCAAGTGAATGTGCCAATAACCAAAAGAAATAATATAAAGTGAGGACCAAACGAGAAGGCAAGAAATCTGGAAAATGCATAAATATAGTTGCAAGTATAGAAAACTTTTGGAAGAACCTCATGCTGATCAGGGCCGAATGCAGGAAAGGTTAAAGAGAGATGAATTCAAACCAAGAGATGAAAGGTTAATATTGGCGGCACAAGATAGTGGGTTATGTACATGTTGGTTTACAAAGTCCATTGAACATGTGGGAGAAACAGACAAATGTAGGTTTTGTAAAGCAGAATTGGAAACAGTTGCACACCTCATTGCTGGAAGCGACCTACTAATGGCAGAAAGACTGTGTACTGAAAGGCATAATTATGTGGCGAAACTGCTGCCCTGGGAATTGTGCAAACATTATGGCAATGAAGTGGCTGAAAAACACTGGAAACATGAGTCACAAAGCATCATACAAAATGATGAAGTTTACAACACATGGGATCATCCATTGAAAACTGTTTAAAAGATAGATGCTAGAAAACCCGATATAGTGGTCCAAGAAAAAAAGACAAAAGTAGCATTGATCATTGAAATTGCCACACCCAGAGACTACAGTGTCACACTGTATACAGTGAGCAGAAACTAGAGCAATGTGGAAGAAAGATACCCAGATAGTTCCAATAGTAGTAGGAGCAATGGATCTTATAAAAAGAGTCTATAATCATATTTAGATATGCTACCAATTCATGTAGCTCCATACGAATTGCAGAAGGAGTCATTACTTGGCACATTGTGGGTGCTGCAAAGAGCAATTTTGGCTGACATCAAAGATTGAAACAATACTTATTTCATGAACTTTAATCATACTTCAGCTTAGGAATGGGGTCCATTCCTGTCACAGTATTTGAAACCCAAAAGATTTGGAGAAATTAAAATAAGGGATAGCACTCTTATAAAAAACAACACAGATATATATAGTAATGCTCACAACCTCTACTCCTTCCAGCCTGATTCATTAATCTGCAACTTGAGATCAGTCAAATGGAAGTACTACAGACTTACTTTACACCTGAAGCCACAGCCCTGTTTAACTGTACATTCATGAATATAGTAAACAGTCACACTCCCATTAGAAGTAAAACAATTAAGAACAACCCTACTCCATGGCTGTCTAAAGATACAAAACAAGAAAAACAAAAGATAATGCAGGAAAAATATGCAGGAAGTATAGTACTATATCCAGTCTTCAGTTGTACAAGAAACTAAGAAATGCTACACCCCCCTCCAAAAAATATATCAGAACTGAAAGAAAAAAGCTACCATAACAGACTACAGATGGAAAACTAAAGTAACCTTAATGCCTTCTGGCAGGGGCGGCTCATGCTATTGGTCTGCTGGACTGTAGCCCCCCTACACCTAGAAATAAAAAGAAATAAAAACATTAAACTTAAACTTTAAAAATATAATATATATATTTTTTCTATTTTCATGGAGTACCAGCTGCAGCGCATGCGCGAACACACTGCCCTGCCCCGCAGATGCCCAGGAATCTCTGCGAACTCTGACTGCCGCTCAGGCAGTCCAGATGCAGAGAAGGTTTTTTCTGCTCTGCAGATGCCCAAGATGCCGTTCACAGAAGAGAGGAGCTCCGAATTGCTTGAGCCGCAGACAGGACCAATCGGGAGAGAAGTAAGCAGGAATTACGAGTGCAGGACCAATCAGGAGTGAGGTAAGTTCTCCTGCAGGGAAGCATTGCATCGAGCCCGGGTTTGTTGTGAGTAGAATGGAGTTGGAATAGTGCTGCAAGATGGATTACAGCTTTCTGGATACTTTGCTGAGAGAATGGAGTGCTTGGTGTGTGAGACGGATTACAGCTTTGAATGGAGTACTTTCCGGACCCAGGTAAGGTGTGTGTGTGTGTGTGTGTGTGTGTGTGTGTGTGTGTGTGTGTGTGTGTGTGTGTGTGTGTGTGTGTGTGTGTGTGTGTGTGTGTGTGTGTGTGTGTGTGTGTGTGTGTGTGTGTGTGTGTGTGTGTAATTTAATAGGTGATATAGTATGCACAGCATGGATGGATAGATAGTATTTATAGCATGCTAAGGTCCGACACATCTACAGTAACTTTCAGCTTTATTTTACAATTTATGTATAAAGTTACACAAAACTTTTAATACACAGCAGATGTGGCATATCCGTATTTCACCCAAACAGTTACTAACCTATGATCTGTACATAGGAGACAGCAGTGTAAAAATTTTGATATTTACTTGATTTAGCTGCTTAAGGAGGGTACATTATTTCATATCTGGCAAGTGATTGAAAACACATACAAAAATAAAAAGCCTAATCTTTTGGTGTACCTCCTACTAGTAACCCCCAGACTTCACCTTCTAAGCATGTGTACTATTCACATTGATGTGCTTTATATGTACTATTCACACTGATGTGATTTATAGGTACTATTCACATTGATGTGATTTATATGTACTATTCACAATGATGTGATTTATATGTACTATTCACATTGATGTGATTTATGGTTTTGAAAGCCAGAGTTTGTTTGGATAAGTAGAGGACCTGCAAAGTTTGACATTCGTCTGTCAGTGTTAGAATGTTTTGCTACACTGTTGAGAGCTCACATGTATGAAGATGTTGTGGGTCTGATTTGCGCTTGTTTAGAGATTAAAGCTTGAGGCATAGTTCATCTGTATTTTAAGGTGGAAATGTTGGCCTGACAAAGGCCTAAGCAAAAAAAAGGAAGTGAAAACCACAGAATCCTTTATAAACGCATTCTATGAACACCTTCAGGAATGCATGGATCATGCAATCCCAAATAAAACCAAGACCCAATCCTCCAAAGGCAGACGTCCTGTCTGATGGACCCCAGCCATAAACAAACTATACAATAGAAGGAGGAAGCTACTACATGATAGAGCAAAATCCCAAAAAGGGAAGGCATCTCTGATCAGTATTAGCAAAAAACTACGGGCACTCATAAAATCATCTAAGGCCAGCTTCGAGAGAAAAATTGCACAGGACACTAAGGATAATCACAAGGTTTTCTTTAGTTATGTTAGGAACCTGGGTGGGAATCCCAGATATGCTCGGAATTAGTCCAAAATGACAAAAATACACCGAGCCCACAGACATTGCCAACATCCTAGCTGACAGGTTCAGTGCAAACTTCTCCCCCCCCCACCAAAAGGGCAAATATCTATCCCAACAGAGTGCTGCCCCCCTGATATCTCAGATGCTCAGGTAAGAGCCGCCCTCTCCAAAGCAAAAAACACAGCATCAATGGGACCAGATGGTGTCCCGGGCTGCGTCCTACATGAACTCCAAGAAGAGCTAAACCCAGACATAAAACTGCTGTTCAATCTTAGCCTTACTACAGGATATGTACCCAAAGAGTGGCATACAGCAACAGTGGTCCCTCTCCACAAAGGTGGTGCCTCAACGGATCCTGGAAACTATCGCCCCATAAGCCTGACTAGCTTGGTCTGCAAAGCTATGGAAAGAATCATCATGGACCTCATAAATAAAGATATCGGGGACCTACAGACACTGGATCCTATCCAGTTTGGCTTTGTTAAGGGCAGATCCTGCCTCTTAAACTTGGTCGATTTCTTTGAAACAGTCACCAAGGCCATTGACGAGGTGAAGGTGGTCCACACAGCCAACCTGGACCTCGCAAAAGCCTTCGATACAATACCCCACTTAGGCATTATAGATAAGCTCACCAGCTTAAATATAAACCCCTATGTCACTAGATGGGTTGCAAACTGGCTCAAGGACAGAACCCACATGGTTAGAATTGCTGGAGCCATGTCAGACTCCAAACCAGTTACAAGTGGCATCCCACAAGGCTCAGTCCTGGGACCTCTCTTGTTCGGTATATATTTCTCGTCGGTACAGGCCAACACGGAAGGACTGTGGCTGACCAAGTTCAGATGACTGCAAACTGGGCACCATAATCAACTCTCCAGCCAACAGAAGCATCCTCCAAAAGGGCCTCATAGAAACAGACAACTGGTGCCAGAGCCATGGCCTCAAGCTAAATGCCAAAAGTGTATAATCATCCCCTTTGGCAAAACAAAGTGCCACAAATTACCACATAGGTGGTAATCCATTAAGTACAGAAGAAGTCATTAGGGACCTGGGGACCCAAGTTGATAGCAATCTCTCATTTGACAACCACGTGGCCAAAGTGGTTAGAAAAACATTTTATATAGCCCACCTAATCATGAAGGGATTCACATCTAGATCAGGAGGACATCGCCTCTTTACTCATCCCTCATCAGGCTCATAATTGAGTACAATGCCCTTTTGGGATGTACCTTACCAGACACCTGCAGCAACTGGAAAGACCCCAAAGTACCTCACGAAGAGGATCAAAGGCTCAAACAGATGCCATATGCTGCCCGGTTAAAGAAACTCCAGCTCTACTCAGTGGCATACCGCCTGCTCAGAGGCGATCTGTGCCTGATGTATAAAGCCATGTCCAACCCGGAATTAATGGACATGCTGCACCTCAGAAAATCCAAATCCCATCGAGCTACGCGCCGACCGAGACTTGAACCTCAGCACTGAAATAAATAGGACATGCTGGAGGGACAGATTCATAACCCAGAGGCTCCCTTCACTCTGGAATAAAATCCTAGTCCAGTTTAGGCAGAGTCCCACATTGACTCTCTTCAAGAGGAATCTTGATGAGTGGATGGGAGATCATAGGTTTTCCCCGGCTATCACTTCTGTGTCACTGTTAGACAGAGGCACAGTATACTAACCTCAAAAAAAGGCATAGCAAAATTAATTTAAAATGGGTGGCGAAAGCCAAACACACTCTGGCTAGGCTTATAAATGCCCTAGGGCAGATAGCCTAGTATGAACCTATGAACCTATGAACAAGCATGAAAAGGAGAGGTCCCTGAGGTACTTGTGATGTTGTGTATCACTGAGGTACTTGTGATTTGGTGTATACCTGAGGTACTTGTGATGTGTTGTATCCCTGAGGTACTTGTGATGTGGTGCATCCCTGAGGTACTTGTAATGTGGTGTATCATTAAGGTACTTGTGATGTGGTGTATCACTGAGGTACTTGTGATGTGGGATATCACTGAGGTACTTGGGATGTGGTGTATTGAATAGGGCAAAGAAGAGTTTTCTGAAAGTGTAAGTAGTGGAAGGAATATGATCTTGGAAAGCATCAGTAGATACTAAGAAAAGCATGAATAATGGCCAGTAAAAAAAATTTGAGTAAAGAAGTTAAGTAGTCAAAAGATACAGCTTTGCTGCTTCTTACATTACGGTAGACAAAAGAAAGAAAAACAAAGGGTGACATTATGACACTGGCTGTGCAGAGCAAAGAAAGAAAGCAGAAATCAGGAGTTCTAAACAAAGACTGTTCTGTATACACATTGTAAAAGGAAAAGGATGGGCTGGATATTTTTTGTTTCCTTATTATCTCCTTTTGTTTACTAATTTCAAGGTTTGACCCTGGAGACTACAGTGATGGTATAGAAAAATTTAAAGCAAAGTAAAGTTCATTTCAACATGGGTAGAGGCATGACATTCGGTACAATACAGGGTTCTGAGATAACTCAGTAGTACTATTCAGAGATTGCTGCTGCATTTTATTTTTAGCTGACCTAAATGCTATTACCCAGCGACAAACCTGGAACACATATAAGAATGTAGGTCATCACTGGACAAGTCACCTGAAGGTAAAATACTCACTAAATAGTTCATTTAAGCACAGATTATCCAGGTCTAGTTAGGGATTTATTTGTCTATGCACAGAGCTGGTTGTCCTGCATATATATTTTAACATAATTTAACAAAACTATTAATGAGCTTTTACTTTGCTTCGACTAAACGTGAGTAGTTTTGGTGTGGACCTTGCCATTCTTCAACTTTCTTTAATAGGGCATCAAGGGGGACATGATAGAAAGGGGGCCAGGAGCACAAGTAAATACAGTTGTAGGAAGTAACATTTAAATATTAAACAGTAGTAGTGCAATGTCTTGGTTTGGGCTTTATGTTCTATATAGATGCAGCTGTAAGAATAACAGTTGCCTCATAAACCAGCAGTACATTGGGAGTATATTAAAGTCAAGAGGACTAGGATTTAAGTGTGCACACACCAGTTTAATTTAACCTTATTCTTTGTGATTTCTACCATCAGCATAAGAATAACCAGTCTATTTTCAATAAATAGTGAAAAAACTTGAGGTTTCAATGAGATAGTCATTTTAATAATCAGTACTGGTGGACTGTAGAAGTTTGAGTAGACTTTTATGATGGACATTTTCTGAATTGGGCAGTTTTGTCATTATTGGTGCATGCATTTTGTTTCATTGTTTACTGGAAAAATGTTCAAAACAACAAATTTAAAACGCCCTCTAACAAGTGTACTGTATTGTACAAAAAATATAATTTAATACAATCAGGAAGGTGTATCAAAGAGCCAGTGGCGGCTGGTGACTTCAAATCAAAGGGGGGCTGCAGGAAACAGCTGAATGTGTGGGGTCAATGGGAAGGGGTGTGGCCAACTAGAAAGGGGAGGAGCTGTGCTCAAAACCACAAAAAACTAAATTTAATTAAATACGCTGCCCTGGGTGCAAAACCATCATTATGAGAGTCCAATCAAGACAAAATGAAGTGTAGAAGAATAAAAGTATTTCAGTGCATTGGCTGCATGACAGCTTAAAATCTAGATGGAAACAAACGGATTGTAAGGCATGAAAAAATAAATTACATTTTAAATACATTACTGGAATGCCAGTCATAATCAGAAAAACAAGCAGCACTTAACTCAAACCACTTCTCCTTGCACTGCAGTTCTAATTATAATTTTTATTCAGCTTTATTAAAGTACCAGGTAACACGCTGAAACTGAAAGTAGAAATCGCTGTGATTCCCCCACTTATAAAAATGTTTTTTATCCAGAAAAGACCTGCTGCCTGATAACTATCCACTTGTCTCATGGGGAAAACATGATCAAAGTAAAAAATGAAAAGCAAACAAGAAACAAGCTCAAGATACATTGTTTAAATAATTACTGTGCAGGAAATGGACCACACATGATTGGCATTCTGTTTAGTTTATGGGTAAAGCCTGCAGAGATGACTGGAAGTCTCCAACAAGTGTAATGAGCTTTTTAAAATAATGTAATCCTGTCCTTTATTACAAATACTGTCATATGCATTTCAATACCCAAGGCTTATACATTATCTAGTTAATTAATCTCTGCATGGCAACAACAGAAAGGCTTTCAGTGTTGGCAGTTCTTTAACAGTATGCTTATTAAAGCTTACTTGCATCTTACAATCTCAGACAAGCTTACCTGATGATGTTCATTAAAGCATTGCTACTTAAACACAGAGCAACAGGCACTTTGAGTAATAAGCATAAATCAACAGTACAAACATATGACAAACCAGACCATTCTGCAAAAATCAAGGACAGATGAAAAGCCACTAGTAACTTTGTGCCTACCTGGATGGGGGACCTGCTGCATATTTACACTGCAACTGCTCCTTGCTGCTTTGCTGATCCAGAGAATTACTACATGGGTGAGTGGCAACAAGTGTCACAATTTGAAATGAAATGTCTCTGGCTGACTATGATGGCCTTGATTTGTATACACAATCTCATCTCAGAGCAAGAAAATCAGCACAAAGCCATACATAGAAGTGGGACAAAGGCCCAAAAAAATTTTTAAATATTATAAACTATAAATGATAATAGAATAGGTCTTGCATTTGCATGAATATGAATTTTCTGAAGGGTATTAAAACCTGAAACTCAAATGTCTGCTTAATTTTCTAACTTCAGTCTTTAAATTCTTGTCACTAATTTGCCAAAAATAAACAATTTTAAAAAAAATGAAAAAAAAAATGTGATAAAAAATATAAAATAGCCACACACAATATAGCTGGGAACCTGTCAAGAAGGGACACTTATAGTACTAACTTGATAACAGCTGAAAAAAAAAAAAAATCTACATGCAAATCTGAAATAAAATCTATTACTAACCTTATTATTATTATTTTAATTCTTTAAAAAAAAACTCCATTTCTTTTAAAATTGCTTTATTTATTGATTATTAGTAGGAGGAAGACCAACATTTTTGATCCAAAATCAGGGACAGTTGAGGTTTTTGCTAATTTTTGCCTATAATTTATTTATATGTATAATTTATTTCATGTTCAACAATATAATAGAATATGGACAAATTATTGGAAAATTGTATAATATAAACTAAAAAAATTATAGAATAATATGTCTTACTTTTAAGAGCGTAATTTTCTGAATACTTTGTCTGTTTTTTTCAGGTTTTATGAAGTCTGAAACTCAGGGTGTCATTATTTAGTCATTATTTAAAAATTTTTAAATGATTGATAAAAAAAAAAATTTGAGGAACAAATCAAAAAAATCGAAAAAAAATCTATTTGGGAGGTATAGTTCAGGGGGGGTTGGGGTATGGTAGTTCTGGGTTCACTGGGGTTTATTCCTTCTGCCCCTCACAACATGATTGAGATGAGGCCACCAGTCATTCCAATGATCCATTACTTGGCTATTTCACTCCATTTACCATAAACACTAATGTGCATACTGCTTTACTTCTATGATGATTTGGACTTCATTTGAAAGTTTTATTTTGCATTTTACAGCACAAACACTTAGACATCTGCTAAACAAAGCAATGCAGTCTCACAATGAAAACAGACTTAGCATTAAAACTTCTCTGCCCTTGAAACTCACATTCATTGAAACAGCATTGAAACCCACATTCAAAGAAAATACATTTTTCCAGTGGCAGATAAAGATTAACCTAGGGCTGTTTTTAAATCATAGGCCCCTTGCACATGAAACATACACGTGCTCTTTGATACACCTTCCTGATTGTACTAAATTATATTCCTTGTACAATACAGTACACTTGACAGAGGGCATTTTAAATTTATTGTTTTGAACATTTTTCCAGTAAACAATGAAACAAAATGCATGCACCAATAATGTCAAAACTGCCCAATTCAGAAAATGCCCATCATAAAAGTCTACTCAAACTTCTACAGGCCACCAGTACTGATTATTTAAATGACTATCTCATTGAAACCTCAAGTTTTTTTTCACTATTTATTGAAAATAGACTGGTTATTCTTATGATGATGGTAGAAATCACAAAGAATAAGATTAAATTAAACTGGTGTGTGCACACTTAAATCCTAGTCCTCTTGACTTTAATATGCTCCCAACTTATTGCTGGTTTATGAGGCAACTGTTATTCTTACAGCTGCATCTATATAGAACATAAAGTCCAAACCAAGACATTGCACTACTACTGTTTAATATTTAAATGTCACTTCCTACAACTGTATTTACTTGTGCTCCTGGTCCCCTTTCTATCATGTCCCCCTTGATGCCCTATTAAAGAAAGTTGAAGAATGGCAAGGTCCACACCAAAACTACTCATGTTTAGTCGAAGCAAAGTAAAAGTTCATTAATAGTTTCGTTAAATTATGTTAAAATATATATGCAGGACAACCAGCTCTGTGCATAGACAAATACATCCCTAACTAGACCTGGATAATCTGTGCTTAAATTAACTATTTAGTGAGTATTTTACCTTCAGGTGACTTGTCCAGTGATGACCTGCATTCTTATATGTGTTCCAGGTTTGTCGCTGGGTAATAGCACTTAAGTCAGCTAAAAATAAAATGCAGCAGCAATCTCTGAATAGTACTACTGAGTTATCTCAGAACCCTGTATTGTACTGAATGTCATGCCTCTACCCATGTTGAAATGAACTGTTACTTTGCTTTAATTTTTTCTATACCATCACTGTAGTCTCCAGGGTCAAACCTTGAAATTAGTAAACAAAACGAGATAATAAGGAAACAAAAAATATCCAGCCCATCCCTTTCCTTTTACAATGTGTATACAGAACAGTCTTTGTTTAGAACTCCTGATTTCTGCTTTCTTTCTTTGCTCTGCACAGCCAGTGTCATAATGTCACCCTTTGTTTTTCTTTCTTTTGTCTACCGTAATGTAAGAAGCAGTAAAGCTGTATCTTTTGACTACTTAACTTCTTTATTCGATTTTTTTTTACTGGCCATTATTCATGCTTTTCTTAGTATCTACTGATGCTTTTCCAGATCATATTCCTTTCACTACTTACACTTTCAGAAATCTCTTCTTTGCCCTATTCAATGCATCACATCCCAAGTACCTCATTGATACCCCACATCACAAGTACCTCAGGGATACACCACATCACAAGTACCTCAGGGATACAACACATCACAAGTACCTCAGGTATACACCAAATCACAAGTACCTCGGTGATACACCACATCACAAGTACCTCAGGGACCTCTCCTTTTCATACTTGTTTTCACTTCCTTTTTTTGCTTAGGCCTTTGTCAGGCCAACATTTCCACCTTAAAATACAGATGAACTATGCCTCAAGCTTCAGTCTCTAAACAAGCGCAAATCAGACCCACAACATCTTCATACATGTGAGCTCTCAACAGTGTAGCAAAACATTCGAACACTGACAGACGAATGTCAAACTTTGTAGGTCCTCTACTTAACCAAACAAACTCTGGCTTTCAAAACCATAAATCACATCAATGTGAATAGTACATATAAATCACATCATTGTAAATAGTACATATAAAGCACATCAATGTGAATAGTACCTATAAATCACATCAGTGTGAATAGTACATATAAATCACATCAATGTGAATAGCACATATAAAGCACATCAATGTGAATAGTACACATGCTTAGAAGGTGAAGTCTGGGGGTTACTAGTAGGAGGCACACCAAAAGATTAGGCTTTTTATTTTTGTATGTGTTTTCAATCACTTGCCAGATATGAAATAATGTACCCTCCTTAAGCAGCCAAATCAAGTAAATATCAAAATTCTTACACTGTTGTCTCCTATGTACAAATCTTAGGTTAATAACTGTTTGGGTGAAATACGGATATGCCACATCTGCTGTGTAGTAAAAGTTTTGTGTAAATTTATACATAAATTGTAAAATAAAGCTGAAAGTTCCTGTAGATGTGTCGGACCTTAGCATGCTATAAATACTATCTATCCATCCATGCTGTGCAAACTATATCATCTATTAAATTACACACACACACACACACACACACACACACACACACACACACACACACACACACACACACACACACACACATTTTACCTGGGTCCGGAAAGTACTCCATTCAAAGCTGTAATCCGTCTCACACACCAAGCACTCCATTCTCTCAGCAAAGGGTCCGGAAAGCTGTAATCTGTCTGGCAGCACTATTACAACTCTATTCTACTCACAGAAAACCCGCGCTTGACGTAACACTTTCCTGCAGGAGAACTTACCTCACTCCTGATCGGTCCTGCACTTGTAATTCCTGCTTACTTCTCTCCCAATTGGTCCTGTCTGTGGCTCAAGCAGTCCGGAGCTCCTCTCGTCTGTGCACAGCATCTTGGGCATTTGCAGGGCAGAAAATACCTTCTCTGCATCTGGACTGCCTGAGCGGCAGTCAGAGTTCGCAGAGATTCCTGAACATCTGAGGGGCAGGGCAGTGTGTTCGTGCATGCACAGCAGCTGGTACTCAGTGAAAATAGAAAAAATATATATATTATATTTTTAAAGTATATGTTTAATGTTTTTATTTCTTTTTATTTCTAGGTGGGGGGGGGGCTGCAGTCCAGCAGACCGATAGCACAAGCAGCCCCTGCAAAGAGCACGTGTATTTTTCATGTGCAAGGGGTCTATGATTTCAAAACAGCCCTAGGTTAATCTTTATCTGCCACTGGAAAAAGGTATTTTCTTTGAATGTGGGTTTCAATGCTGTTTCAATGAATGTGAGTTTCAATGGCAGAGAAGTTTTAATGCTAAGTCTGTTTTCATTGTGAGACTGCATTGCTTTGTTTAGCAGATGTCTTAGTGTTTGTCTGTAAAATGCAAAATAAAACTTTCAAATGAAGTCCAAATCATCATAGAAGTAAAGCAGTATGCACATTAGTGTTTATGGTAAATGGAGTGAAATAGCCAAGTAATGGATCATTGGAATGGCTGCAGGGGGGAGGCTCCATTCGACCATGTTGTGAGGGGGAAGGGTGACAAATTCATACAGGCCCAGCTGAACTATACCTCACAACTGCCCAGATTTTCAAAGAATGAATAGATTTTTGCTTCATATTTTTGATTTGTTCCTCATAAAATTTGTGGTTTTCTAGCAAATCATTTAGGAATTAAGTCACTAAATAATGACACACTGAGTTTCAGACTTCATAAACTTCAGAAAAATGCATGCTAAAGTAAGACCTGCTATTCTATCAACTGTCTTAGTTTATACAAGAGCAATTTTTAGTACTGTTTATATGTTCCTCCAATATATTTGGCCTTGTCCAGATTTATTGTACTAACATGTTGGGAGGTACATGCAAATAAATTGCTTTATAAAATTAGGCATAGCCAAACCTCTCAACTGTCCCTGATTTTGGCTCAAAATTTTGGTCTTCCACCTAATAATCCCTCTGCAAAATAGCAATTTTGGAAGAAATCATGGAGGGTTAACAATTAAGAAATAACTGTAATAATCAGAGTTATAGATTACTTTTATTTCAGAAATGCATGTAGATTATTTTATTTTGTCAGCTGCTCAAGTTAGCAGTACTAATAAGTGTCCCTTCTTTGACAGGTTCCCAGCTGTATTGTGTGGCTATTTTATATTTTTGCATCACATTTTTGGTCCATTTTTCATAAAATTGTTTATTTTTTGGCAAATTAGTGACAAATCATTAAAGACTGAAGTTAGAAAATAATGGCAGACATTTGTGTTTCAGATTTAATACCCTTCAGAAAATTCATACTAATGCAAGACCTATTCTATTATCATTCTAAGTTTATAAGAGCAATATTTAAAATATTTTTGGGCCTTTGTCCCACTTCTATGTATGGCTTTGTCCAGATTTCTTGCTCTGAGGTTGAGAGGTATGACAAATGTGTCAAGGCCATCATAGTCAGCCAGAGACATTTCAAATTGTGACACTTGTTGCACCCCACTCCCCCATGTAGTAACTCTGGATGTGTCCAAGCAAGGCAAGGAGCAGTTATGCAGTGTAAATGTGCAGAGTATCCCCCCATCCAAGGTAGGCACAAGTACTACAGTGGCTTTTCATCTGTCCTTGATTTTGCAGAGTGGTCTGGTTTGTCATATGTTTGTACTATTGATTTACGCTTATTACTCAAAGTGCCTGTTGCTCTGTGTTTAAGTAGCAATGCTTTAATGAACATCATCAGGTAAGCTTGTCTGAGTTCGTAAGATGCAAGTAAGCTTTAATAAGCATACTGTTAAAGAACTGCCAACACTGAAAGCCTTTCTGTTGTTGCCATGCAGAGAATACTTAACTAGATAATGTATAAGCCTTGGGTATTGAAATGCATATGACAGTATTTGTAATAAAGGACAGGATTACATTATTTTAAAAAGCTCATTACACTTGTTGGAGAGTTCCAGTCATCTCTGCAGGCTTTACCCATAAACTAAACAGAATGCCAATCATGTGTGGTCCATTTCCTGCACAGTAATTCTTTAAGCAATGTATCTTGAGCTTGTTTCTTGTTTGCTTTTCATTTTTTACTTTGATCATGTTTTCCCCATGAAACAAGTGAATGGTTGTCAGGCAGCAGGTCTTTTCTGGATAAAAAACATTTTTAGAAGTGGGGGCATCACAGCGATTTCTACTTTCAGTTTCAGCGTGTTACTTGGTACTTTAATAAAGCTGAATATAAATTATAATTAGAACTGCAGTGCAAGGAGAAGTGGTTTGAGTTGAGTGCTGCTTGTTTTTCTTATACTTGATTATGACTGGCATTCCAGTAATGTATTTAAAATGTAATTTATATTTTCATGCCTCACAACCCATTTGTTTCCATTTTGATATTAAGCTGTCATGCAGCCAATGCAGTGAAATATTTTTATTCTTCTACACTTCATTTTATCTTGATTGGACTCTCATAATGATGGTTAGGCACCCAGGGTAGTGTATTTAATTAAATGTAGTTTTTTGTGGTTTTGAGCATAGCTCCTCCCCATTCTAGGTGGTCACACCCCTTCCCATTGACCCCACCCATTCAGCTGTCTCCTGCAGCCCTCCTTTGATTTGAAGTCACCAGCCACCACTGCCTTCTGTTCAGCCATTAAATCATCTCCTAAACCAGGTCAGTCATTACAGCCCACCCCAAGTTTAACTAACCAAAGAAGTAGTATCACTAACCGATTCAACACTCATTTTATACAGTCACCTCTCTTATTAACACCTCACCCATCCTACCACCACTCTCCCCATAAAACCACAAAGTAGCTAAAAGGTCTTTAACTTCCAATCAATACCTACTGCTACAAGCAAAAATCTACTCCTTAAACTCATCCCTACTACCCTGCCCCCAGATAAAATACCAGCTGAATATGTTAAACTAGCAGCAAAAGCCTTATCCTTTCTAGTGTCAGTCCTAATAAATAGGTCAGTTAAGGAAGGGTAAGTTCTCACACTTTGGAAAAAAACATACATCTTACCTCTGCCCAAAGGAGGATAATCCAATGACATTTCTAACTACAGGTCTATAGCCCATCTTATTCCTCTGTCAAAGGTACTAGAAAAGTGCATTCATAGACAAGTCCTCAACTTTATTACAGACAGCAACCTTCTCACCCCAACCCAGCATGGCTTCCACCCTCTCACCACAGCACTACAACTGAACTTCTAAACTTTATCACTATAGTCAACCAGAGTAGAAATAATGGTGATTCAGTCTCAGCAATATTCTTGGATCTGTCCACGGCATTTGGCACCATATCCCATCAGAAGCTGCTACTTAAACTATCGTCATTAGGCTTAGTCTCATTATCATTATCCTGGTTTCATAGCAACCACTCAAACAGGATGCAGGTAGTAAAATTGGAAAAGGACATCTCCACCCTTGTCCCTGTAACAGTTGGAGTTCCAAGGCACAGTATTAGGTCCTCAGCTGTCTAATGTTTACACCAATCATCTGCACAGTCTGCTCATTAGTCTGCTCATTAAGCTGGTGTTCAACATCTTCACCAGTGATCTGCACACTAGAACTAAACGGGCCTGTATTATAACCATGAAACCCATAATATGCAAACACCAAAAGACCGACACATAAATGTCGATCTACAAAAAGAGCGAAGGACGGAAATGCCGAAATGCACAATGCCGAACACATTCCCAGAAGCAACAGCGCCATACACATAAGTAAACCCAATGTAAACAAACACAACACAAAACACTTTTATTAACGTTTTTGCAGGGGGGCAAGCCCCCCCCCTGCACTGCCCACACACCCCCTACTTATATATACTAACTCCGAGACCGCTCTACGGTGGGGAAAAGGATATATTTTCTCATCCCCACAGTCACCCTGCTGGCCAGGGAAATCCGCTTGGTATTGTGTCTTTCGGCATTTCCATCCTTTGCTTATTTTGTAGATTGACATTTATATGTCAATCGTATCGGGTTCGCCTAATTAATCTTTTGTCTATCTAATATAGATCCGAACTAAACGTGTATCCATCATACAGTATGCAAATGACTCTACACTCATCTGTTCTGCAAATACTCTAGAAAAACTGTAACATCTAACCCAGAATCCCTTACTAATGTTGAGGCATGGCTAACAGACTCAAATTTACTGTTAAATCCCCAAAAAGCAAGACTGATCATATTCACCACAAAGCAGCTAGCACCCCACAAACCGCAATTCACCATCACCTCCTCAGTAATACTGAAATAGAACTAGCAACTAACATCAAACTATTAGGAGTCTCATTGATGACAGTCTGAAATTCGAACCAACACATAAAACAGGCAGTAACGACAACTCACCAAAAACTAGAGACCCTCTACAAGGTCAAACAGTACTCAACAGACAAAACCAGAAAAACTATAGCATCTTTCCTTCTCCCTGCCCTTCTTCATGCCACCCCCATACACATCACTGTGCATTCCACCTCACTAGACTAGTGTTACAACAAAATAGCCAAATTTGCCTCAAACCACAGCTACTGAATTCCCCACTGTATACGTCTAAAACAACTTCAGTGGCTGGATCTACAACACTTCCTAACTCATTCAATTAACGTGCAACAGCAGTATAACTCCAGCAGACCACTATGGTCTATCAACAAGATGTTATTGAGTGCAAACATGTCAAAGAACTCTGCTGGAGAAGCACTGTACTCTTCCTACACTGCAAAAATTTGGAACTCTATACCCTGAGCTCTTAGACAAATTGAAAATGCTAAATCATTAAAAAATCAGCTAAAGCAGTATCTATCTGATATGTGGCTATGCTCATGCTCCGCTTATGGCTAATGCCTTACCTTAACTCTGCCTGTAACATCTTACAAATCAAACTTTTTTAGTCAAACTCATTCATATCTTTTTCTCTACCCCCCTCCCCCCATTAGCTTATACCTAACTCTCCTTGTCAGCTTTAACCACCACAACTCCTAATATATCTTGGAAGCATACTGCATAAAGCATATCGAAAAGTCAATCTTGTAGATAATTTTTAACTACTATGTATGCTTTACTAAATTCTTTGTATGTTTATATGTTTCTGTAACATATTATTTTAAATAGCTGTATGTTATCTGTCTAACTTTTAACTACTGTGGAGCTTTTCTTCCTGGGGCTCCTCTGAAAAGAGGCATCTGTTTGTCCAGTCAGATTATCCTGATAACAAATACAATAAAATAAAATAAATAAATAAAATACTGAATATTAGCTGGCTTATTCACACAAGCAATAATGCCTGACAGAGGGTGTGTGTTAATGTGTAATTAATGCCCACCCAGGGGTGTTATGAGGCCCGATGACACAGGAGATAGGCCTCTACACCCCTGGAAGGGCATTAATTATATATTAACACACACCCTGGAGGGTATTATTGCACTTAAAGAATGGGCTCTCTGTAAAATTGTTGTGTTTTACTTGCGTTAAGTACTACAGTATTTTTTATATATTTTTAATGTAAAATAGTTCCTCCGCCTAAACTTGCTGTAGTATATGTTAATGGTGTTGGAGGAAGCATTTTACATCAAACATATATAAAAATAATATAGTGCTTAAAACTAATAAGCAAGTAAAACACAACAATTTTACATAGATCTCATTCTCTGTCTCTCACACACACACACACAGACACACAGACACACACACACACACACACACACACACACACACACACACACACACACACACACACACACACACACACACACATACACACATGCACACCCTCTCTCTCTTCTGCTTTTATGCACACATTCACTCACACATGCAGACAGCAACAGAGACCCACATACACACTATCATCTCTTTTTCTCTCTCTTACTTTCATACATACATACACTGTCTCTCGCTTTCTCTCTCTCTCACACACCCACACATACACACACACACACACACACACACACACACACACACACACACACACACACACACACACACACACGTTTTATTTTATACCCATTAAACAGCAGAAACGCTGCTTAGCCAGTGTAAAATCGTAGCTTAACAGATGTCTCTCTCACTCATACAGGCATAAACTTTCACAAACTAACACATACAAACACTTTTTATTTTACTTTTATTTTATTTTACACTCGCTAGACACCAAAAGCACTGCTTAGCGAGCATAAAATAGTAGCTCATTCAGTCTCTCACACTCACACATGCATAGACTTTCACACACAGATACACATTTTTACTTTTATTTTATTTTACACTTGCTAAACAGCAGAAGCCCTGCTTAGTGAGTGTAAAATAATGGCAGCCATTCCATTTTCTCAGTTCCAAGCACCACGGTGGCTTGATATGCTGCCATTATGTGGTGCACATATTTTTCAGCTGGCATTACTTGTACATTAATAGCTTGCTAGAGAACGCTTGTTCACTCAAGGTACTGATGTACAGCAGGCCCGTTCTCTAAGAAGTTTTTAATCTGGATTTCCCAAGACTTGACAAATATATACTGATGGGTAGAGCTTTGGATTAAAATCAGAAAGTGTCTTAAATTATTATTTGTATAAGCACTATTATTACACACAACTGACAAATTTACTTTCCCAAAGTTCAGGTGTTTTGCTGGGATAAAAGTCAGTCCTTTTTTTCAGAATGGACGCTTCTATTTAATTTAACATTATATTCAACAGATTGACAATAACATAGTTTCCATTGTAAAATATTTCATCAGTTCGTTCAACAGTCTTTGAAATACTATTTTCATTTGTATTTCTCATACCTGAAATCAACAGAGCAACTGTTCTTACCACATGTTCTGTTGGCTTCAATAATAATTGCTGCTTTTTCACTGTTTTGTTTGTTTCTGCTGCTTTTGCTTTGCATATGCATTGTTTCCCAGTGGTATTTTACCCGGGTCCTTTCCAACCCCAGACAAAATCTCTATTTGGTAAACTTGGGTGGTTTGCTGAATGGATTTCTTCACATTTTCTTCACATTTACTTTCCTCAAAATGGTGGACTGTATATATATATATATATATATATATATATATATATATATATATATATATATATATATATATATATATATATATATATATATATATATATATATATATATATATATATATATATATATATATATATATATATATATATATATATATATATATATATATATATATATATAAACAGACCCACCTGAACACTTGTTTGCCATTGTTCTATCCTCAAAAACCTTCTCAGTGGGACTTTCTGTGGAGTGGAAAGGTCTAAAAAAGAAAAACTTTGCCAGCTTGGCCATCCAGTTGCATCACTTTTTCTGCCCTATTAACCTCTCCTTGATGCTGTTTTTTACCATTTAATTTATAAATATTATCTGTACAGTAATCAATTTAGCATTTTGGAATTGCTTTAGTTTGTGTTTCTTTGCTCATTTTCTTTAAGAAGTCTATCTGAAATCACATTCCTTTTCTTTCCAAAAACTGCTGCCATCATTGATTCCTTTGGGTTTATATCACATCATTGAAAACTGCAAACATCGAACTGAAGACATTGAAACAGCAGAACATCGAAATGCTGTAAATGGGAATACCCAACAGGGACATGAAACATGAAGCGTGTAGGCAGGGGGACAAGGGCCCCTGCACCCCCCACACCCTGCTACTTAAATATGCCAACTCCGAGATCACGCTACAGTGTAGGAAATGGAAATCTTCTGTTTCCGCACTGTAGTGCACTGAAGTGCGATCTCCGAAGTGGTATATTTAAGTGGCAGGGAGTGTGGGGGTGCAGAGGGTCTTGCCACCCTGCATGGAGCAATTTTTTTTGACCTATACTCCAAAAGTATGTTTTTTTCCTCCATTTTGATGTTCCCAGTTCGATGACTTCAGTTTGATGTTTTGCACTTCGATGTTTGCAGTCTCCGATGATATGATATACACCCGATTCCTTTAATATCATAAAATGTACTTTAATCTCATCATTTTAAACTCTAACTTTGTTTTGATTATAAAGCAATAAATCACAGTCTACCAGTCCAATTTTTTCAATGAGAACTTTCCACTCATTTATAAAAAAATCATTGCAATTATTACTGTCTGGTAGCATGGACACCCTTGAATCCCATGGACTCTCTTGAACATAATGCACAGTTTGAAAAAAAAATACAGTCCCACAGTAGTAATTTAATTTTTAATTATTTCTTTTCCAAATCAAAAAAGATGCTTTCTCTTCATTAAATGAAACTTTGAACACATCTACCACAGTATTCTCCCTAAATGGATTAGAAGGTGGTTTTACAGCATAATCTAACAAGGCTGAAGAATTTACTAACGTTGTTGAATTAGCTGCCACATTTAACACAGTTTGAAAAGAGGTTGAAACATCTTCACCACATTGCCTTTCTGGATTGTGGCTGCTCTGAATTTTAGTTGAGCTATAGTATTTAGTAAGAAGGTATTTGCAGAAGGTATTGCAGACATCATTGTTTTACTCTGCTGTTTTCCTTCCATTTCTACTATGTATAACTTAGTAACTGATAAAAACAAAGTTTTAGCTATTCTATGGGCAGTCTGAGAGGTAGCGGGTCAGTTCAGTGAAACAGGATAAGAAGCTGCAATTTCTGGAAAGGTCGCATCATTGACTGGAGCCCAAAGCTATTTAAAAGCTGTTCCTCCACTGGTTTATTTAAATTGTTAGTGCAGCTATATTGCATAGTGCTGTGCAAACCTACCCTCAACAGATGCAGGGAGTTTGGTTAAAGTTTACCTAGCAGTCCTAGCCAGAGCCATACTCATTAGCAGGCTGTTCTAAAAGCATCTTGTCTTTATTTAGGATCAAGTTAAGTTACTGTAAGCTGATTCTACCTTAGTAGAGCAGAGGTACTTGTCAATTATTACACTATAAATTTACTGTTAAGTCTTATAATACTGATCGGATAAGTCTTACTCCCCCAAATTTCTATACTCTTGGAATAAATGGAAGGTCAGCCAGATTGTTTATCCTCAGCTGCCAGCCTCATAACATTTGGTATATTTAGACAGTGTAAAAATTGCCTGATGCTCACAGACAATTAATGACTACCCCATTGCAAACTACTGGTGAGAGATGCAAATATTTAACTAGTGTGGACACCAAACCTCTCCATCGCAAACAGAAAAAAACTGTCATATGCTGAGGCTACAAAAATGTCATTACCTGTGCATCCAAGGTCAAACAAGTTCAGGTGTTGGTCAAAATTAAGTACTAAAACACATACTGCTGCGTCCACATTTAAGAGTCACCAGGGAAAAAATAACCCCAAACAAAAGGCTTTGAAAATTTCCAATAATGACGATGTAATGGTAATTGGTAACTCCATAGTAAGACACACAATCCCTACCCTCACAAGGCTGGACAAAAACATGGTGACAGTGAGCTATCTTTTGGGTACCAAGATCTCTGACATCTTAAGATCACTATTAAGATGAATAAATATTAAAGTAGTATCAAACATACTAGCAACCTTTCCGATTTCAAAACCAGTCTAAAAAACATAGCTGTCTGACACCTCTACCTGCACAACTATCTAAACAGATGCATGGCCACCTACTTACTATAGCTATGCCATTCTCACTTTGAATCACTGACACCTCCATATCGTAGTAGGTAGTAATGGCCTAACACCAAAAGAAGCTCTCATTTTCATGATACCATACTACTAATGTATGCTCTTTTACCTCTTCAGCCAACACTTAATACTATTTAGTTCTTCTGTAGTGTCTTTCCATAACATTCTCATCCCTCCAATACTAATCAACCCATTTCCCATGTCCTTAATTTTCTCTGTTGCACATTTCTGTTCCTCGTCTTACTCTATTACTCTGTCTATTTTGGCATCAGAATACTCTGTTATTTCTCTCCTCCACATATTATTAGAAATAAAGTCAGTATTTTGAATAACTGACATAGGCTATCCACTTTCGCAAAGTGTCTTGTTACTTGCAGTACATATTGTATTCTTGATCACACTGTCTCCTAGCGATAGTCTGTAAATGTATTTCAATCTATTTTGTGGGCTGTTATCCACTATATATAAGCTCCACCCCATCTATTTTAAAATGTTTTATCTGTTGTGACTCTTTTCTCCCCTATTAAATAAATAAAAAGGCTTCTGACCCTTAAAAATGGTGACCCAGGTTGGTAGGATTACTTGACCTGTTCTGTATCAGGACTAAAATGTTCTTGACCTGGCACTTACAAATATGGTAGCTATATGTACTGTTGCAGAGGTACACCCTTCTCTAGTTAAGCATGACCAGAAATTGGTAACCATTTCTTTCAAAATTCATAAATCAGCTGAGGTGAATATCTCAATATTCAAAGTCTTCAAAAGTATAAACTTCCTACAATTCTATGTTGAATTCTCTAAGTTCAAATATAACATCCCTCTCTAAAATATAAATACGGCTAGTTGCTATGCAAATACATTCTACAATCACCTACACATTTGTATAAACCTGTCAGTCCCTACCAAAATCAAACAAAAAGGGAAGGTAAGAGCAAACATTCCTGGTGGCCTACATGCTAAATAAATAATACAATATGAGAAAAAAAGCTCATTACAATACATACAAAACTAAAGACTCACAAATCAAGGTTAACATCGAAAGGTTATCCAAGGTATTGAAAAACACCACCAGGAAAATTAAAACTTCCCATGAAACTAGGCTACCATTGGAAACCAAGGATAATTACAAATCTTAATTTACCTATATAATGAAGTTATGAAATAACACCCAGTATTGCTTTGAACACATCCAAAATGGCACCACATGCTCAGATTCAGTGGAAATTGCAAATATACTGGGAAACAAATTCAGTGCTAACTTTGCCCCAGAGACATCTATATAACAAAGCTGCCTATACCTAAGGACCTTAAACCCCTTTCATCATAAAAGAACACTTGTTAAAAGTGCTTTCCAAAACAAAAAACATACATTCTCTATGAGAGCTGATAACATGCCAGGCTGCCTGTGAAGAACATGCACTGGTGAGCCTGTTCATTCAACTATTTAACATGAGCTAATCAACTGATTTTGTCTCTGAAGTTTGGCATACAGCAGTTGGGATGTTTCTTCACAAAGATGACCCCACCACAGACCCCAGGAATTACAGAACCATCAGCCTGACTATGGAATGGCAATCAGAATGGTAAGGTAGCACAGATGTGAGTGGTCAGGGGATCAAAGTAATGAAGGATTTGGGCAGATGTTATTTTTGTACCATTGTGTAGAGGAATGTAAAGAATTCAGAGTAGCTGCAGTTAACAGCAAATTGTACCAACATCAAAATATTTTAAAACCACTGTTAAAGGGAGGCTTAATAAATATCCCTTCAAGAATTTTTATGGGGAGAGCCCACTTGTTCTGTAGACAAACATATTCTCTTTCATGTTAAGGAAAGAAAACATTTGAAGGCTGCTTTACTACAAACAGACACATTAGAACTATCTATATTAAGACCACTTTTGAAATAACTTATAAAGATTGTGACATTATTGAAGTCATATCCATCAAAAGATCAAATATTAAATTTGTGGCTGCCTCTTTTAAATCAGAAATTATAGTGTTCTTGATTATGGCAGAAACATGTTCTGTTGAAGAATCCCTCTCCTAACATGTTGAATTGGGCATATGGTCAGGTCGAGGGAGGAATTTTAGTCATGTTTAAATCTATTTATTTACAATATCTACTTGATACTGTTTATTTTGAGAAACATGGATCTATAGTTCACTTGTGCTGGTCAACCAAAAACATAATGTTTTCATTGTGGGTCTAAGACTCATTCTAAGCAATGGTACTGCACCATCAAATGTACCATTTGCAACCAATCTGACTATATGAGGGGTACTTTTGTTGAGAATGTTTGCATCCTCCATGGGGGTAAAGGTCATTTAAGCAAACACAGTGCTTTCTGTTGTTAGAGACTCACAAGCACTAGTGAATTCAAAGAAACAAGTACTTTTTTGCAGTAGAAGATAGGATATGACCAGAATGCCTGGGAGTGGATTTGAGCAAAGTGGGATAACAAAGAGTGTGATTTAAGATGGTGCCTTATCTACAGTACCACTTTCTTCAATAATGAGAAGAAAGGATAAACACTTTCTCTTGTAGAAAAAGAAGATGACTAGGCTGTTGTGCTGGAGGTAAAGTAAACTGCCAGATTCCAAAAACATGAGCAGAATCTATAGAGTTTCTGTGTATTAATTATTCCAACAATACAGATGAGTCTAAGAATGTTATGGGTTCTAAATGAAACATTGATAAGAGAGATGATGTGAATAATATAGATTTGATTCTTTTATATATAATTTAATTTTATTTGCAGTGATTTTAGACTAGATTGCATTGCTTTCTGCACTACATCTGTCTCCCCAATTTTTGTATCTTCCTGTGTCCAAATAACTCTTTGAACTCATGACAGCATGTTCAACCATCTGGTGGAGTGGGCAAGCTACATGTGGGGGTGTGAGATAGAGAAGAGATGGAGGATGACACAATGTTACAACTGCTGCACAGGAAATTGGCATCTTCTTATGGCTTATCCCTCCTGGCATGCTGAATGATGAACCACAGGAGGGGCATGTAAGGTGCACTGGAAGGGAACTGCTCCTGCCTGCATGGTAATGTACGTCTTCTGCTGTCCCATGAACCTTGTTGCTGTCTAATATCTCAATTATGGCTCTAGTCTCCACTAGATAAGATAAGATAAAGGTACTTAAATTCTGTCACCACAGTCACATATGCCATGTCTCCTTGGTTGATCCCAAAGGAGGCATTGTCTGAAACTGTTCCCTTAACCCCATGTCAGCTCATTTAGAGGCCACACATGTAATAAAAACCAGGCCAGTTATTTTTTAGGCAGGACTTAGTCTCTATGCCCTGATATAAATGGCTTACATCTAATTTGCTGTCTTTGTTTGTGATACTTTCTTTCTGCCTATATAAGTTTTATTTCTCACAGTCATCAAATTAGATAGCATCACCACTGGCTAATTAATGTTTCTATCCAGTTCTATTTGATCATTAATGTCGATTTAGAGTATTTCCTTAAAAAGTTTTGTTCTGTCTGCCAACTCTCATACATTTAGCGCTACATTCAACTTAATTACTGCTATGTCTTGTGCTTTGGTTGTGGCTGAAAAAAAAGTGAAAATTAATCCATTTAGCTAGTTAAAAGGAAATAAAATGTTTAAACAACTAAAGAAGGAAGAAGAACAGGAAAAAGATATTTAGAAATAAATTAGGTTAGTTCAATGATATGTAAACTGCATCAGGGTACTAAAATACAAGAGACAAGCAAGTTTTAATGCAGTACTTGAATGACAAATGAAGAAAAAACATAGGGTACATGCATGCATTAACATTAAAATGCAGACTCCATTTTAGGGGAAGGTTAAACATGCTGTTTGAAGTGTCCTAGGAGGGAGGCAAGCTTAAGGAAATGAAGTAGATTATGCTACAAGACTGAAGTTTGGCTCCAGATAAGGGATGGCAGTGGGAGATGCAAGGAAGGGAACTGCAGAAGATGTAAATGAAAGGAATAAGTATTTGAAAGGAGACAGAATAGTTGCTGTTTGAGGGGAAAGAAGTAATGGAGTTTCAGGGTGGTAGATTATCTGATATTGATGGCCTGAAAATTGAATGATACAATTTACCTTCTTTAGTGGATGTTAAAGTAGGTGAGGGATGAAAGTTTATTACAGTCATAGAGAGAAAGAGAGAGTGTGTGTGTGTGTGTGTGTGTGTGTGTGTGTGTGTGTGTGTGTGTGTCTGTGTGTGTGTGTGTGTGTGTGTGTGTGTGTGTGTGTGTGTGTGTGTGTGTGTGTGTGTGCACGCGCGCGCGCGCACGCGGGCGCGTGTGTGTGTGTGTGTGTGTGTGTGTGCGTGTGTGTGCATGTGTGTGTTTATGCGTGTGTGTGTGTGTTGCATATGCTCACATATGGCTGTGTCATTAATACTTATACAATCATGTAATCAAAGGTCATTAGCACATTGACAACACAAACAAATGAGTGAACAAACCATTAAATCCCAAAATGTAGAAACACCACAAAACATGCTTTTCTGAAAAAACAAACTTCTCAGCAGAAAACTGCAGTTATGAAACAAGATAAACATGCTTACTAATGCATACCAAGTGTTAAAACCTTCAAGAATTTCTAAAACTTCATAACAAGCTCTCAACTCCAAATATATCATGAGTTCTTATCCTTATATACCTCCGAAAGATGAGAAGGAAGAATGGGGTGTCACGGTACCAATACAACTCTGCTCTCATACAAGGGCAGACACAATGAAGTTAAAAGAAAATCACCCTGGTAGTCATTTATATGAGGGGGCTTCATACACCCTCATGTTTGGGGCTTTGCACATGAACCAGTAGTATGCAACAAGCTCCGTGGTTATACTAGTGCAAAATAAGTGCAAAACCTCCAAAACAGTATTATAGTTGACCAGAGCATATTCATCCTCTAGGGTGGGCACTACAGGAAAATAATAGACCACCCAGGGATCTTGTGAAGCCTAGCATGGAAGATAGATTATCTGTTATTTCCTTGTAAAATCAACTCTGGTGGGCGTTAATGAATGTACTATCCATTCAATCATTTTGTATTTGTTTTATTATTAGTGTATATACACATTTTTTGTATTGTTGATGTTTATATCTATCTATCTATCTGTCTATCTATCTATCTATCTATCTATCTATCTATCTATCTATCTATCTGTCTATATGGATTCACTTTGAAGCATCAAATGTTCAGAATATCATCATTGAGACCAGAATATCGATGTTCAGAACACTGAAGTTTCAAAATGAACCACACAAACACTGTGCCCCTCACACCCCCCCTACTTTAATATTCCAACTCCGAGATTGCACTACAGTGGGGTAAGGGAAATCTCCCGTTTACTGCTATATGCAGTAGCACTAAACGGGAGATTTCCCGTACCCTACTTGCAATGCCAAAACTCAGATGGCACAAACACACACACACACACACACACACACACACACACACACACACACACACACACAAACACACACACAAAACATGCAGGGCACCTTGCTGCCCTGCATACACACCTACAATTCTACATTTTCACTTACCTGGCACTTCCACTTTAAACCTTCGATGTTCTGAACATCGATGTTCTGGTCTCGATGATCAGAACGTCATATATATATATATATATATATATATATATATATATATATATATATATATATATATATAGGGTCTATATTACATCAACAAACGATTAAATGTTCGAATCTCTAAAGGCCGACCTTTAGAGATCAAACATTTAAATGTTCTAAGATGTAAAAAAAAAAAAAAATTAAACAAAAAAAAAAAAGTAAAAGAAAAGGATTTTAGAAGGGGCAGCACCCTGCACACCCTACTACTTAAATATACCAACTCCGAGATCGCACATCAGTGCACTACAGTGTGGAAATGGGAAATTTCCCCTTCCCTACACTGTAGCACAATCTTGGAGTTGGTATATTTAAGTAGGGAGGGTGTGGGGGGTGCAGGGGGGATTACATCCTTTGGTTTTTGGTTTTGTCACTTCACTTTTTTTTTTATTTTTAAACATTTTCGAACGATTAAATGTTTAATCTGTAAAGGTCAACCTTTACAGATTCGAACATTTAATCGTTCATTGATCTAATATAGACCCATACATATATATAGGCTAAAAAGGTCACACTGACAAACCATTCTAGAAAAATGGCAAGAAAAACCTAGCATAGTTATAGCTTTCACTGTGTGATAACTTACACTTCCTGTAATGGAGACACATAGGATATATGCAAATAACCCCATAAGGACACCAACTATTTCAGCTACATGGCTTCTGAATGTCCGTGACTTTTTTTAACTTTTTAATTCTTTATGGCTATTCAGGCCAATAAAGACAAACCCCACCAGTTGTGGACATGCTTATTTTGGCCTTTTTATTGATCTCATCTTCATAGCATAAGTGGATAGTTTAGCTATACTTCAGAAAGACAGGGTCTTTAAACCCAGCTGATGACCATAAAGATTAAGGTGCCCATAAAGCTTTTGGGGAGCTCAGCTTAGGGAGTCGTCTAATTAAGACATGTTGCGAGATGTCTAAAAATGCCTTATTTGACTGAGAAGTTGTAAATATAGTGGAGAGGTTGTAAACTGTTTTCTTTGTAGAGCTTATTTACCAAATGGCCTTGGAGACTGTGCAGTGTGCACTACAAGTTTGATTTAATTTTCAAAAGCCTTTTAGTGGAGATATTTTTTAAGTTAGAAGGATGGAAACTCTAGAGCATCTGTAGTAAGAAGCTGGTATGCAGTGTTTAGAACAGAGGATGACAACATTTTTCATGGCTTTGTGAATCCTTGAAAACAGACTTTAAGTGAGGAGGACATTTATGGTATAAATTAACCTACCATGACCACTAAGTTGTTTTAGCACTCTTCCTGTAATTGAATTAATTTTCTTTCAGATGTTTGTAGGTGTGATGATCAATATAACTTTGTTGTTACAATAATAGATATTATCATGTCAAATTGCTTTTGTTGTGACACTCAAAATAAACAATAATCTCTGTTTAACAGATTGGGAATTGAACATTTTCCATTTCCATCAGACTCATGTTTCATTTTTAATAATGGATTAAGCTTTTTTTTCAACCAGAAAGTTACTCTTCTCCCATTTTCCCCCTAAGTAATGAGTGATACTAGGCTATTTTGTCGGTCAGTTAAATCACATGGGTTGACATCTAGTGGGAGCACTGGGTGTGTACCCCATGAAGCTAGAGTCTATCAAGCTCACGCTGCCATGTACAATTTACACTGTGTGCCAAGGGGAATTCAACATGTGAAGGCATGCTTCTTCCTGGATGACAACTATAGCAGAATTTCGGGGAATGGAGTGGTCTGCCTGGGGAGAGGTAAGGCTGTCCAAAAGGACCAGCAAAGCTGGCATAGTCCTTAACATCCAGCCCAAGCTATGAGTGGATGATTTCAATGGAGATTTCTGGGCAGGAGCAAATCAGCTGGAGGGATCTTGCCTGCTTGGAATGAATGTCTGCCTTGATCTCATGGGCTGATAGGGCGCAGGTAGACAAGCCATTAGGCTCGGTCCTACAGAGGTGCAGGAAGAAAAAAACATCCAGCCAGCATTATTTTGGCAGTCTTTAAGTGGGGATAAGCCCATAGTTCTGTTGGATGTTAGTCAGCTTAATTTTTAGTGAAGGGGTGATCACAGCAGGTCAAGGTTAGGATACATATTTCTGCAAAATGTTAGTCTTGAAGTTGAAAAATGACTGTAAGTGTAGGTGTATATTCACTTTTTGTTACCTTTACAAGCAGTCTTTTACATAAGGTTAAGTAAGCTGTATTTGTATAGAATGAGGAGCAGTTGATGAAGAAAGGCTGTGGGAGGTTGGCATGATGGTTAAGGTCTTTACCTTACAAACACAAGGTCCAGGGTTTGATTCTCAGATGGGGTAAATGGCTAGGCTTAAAATGGCCCACAAAGGCAGTTAGCCTAGTACTAACCTATGAACCTATAAGGTGTTCTGTAAGTTCAAAGGTTTTGAAAAGGCAAGGAATTCAGAAAATTCATGATATAAATTAAAGGCACTGTTTGTAGGATTTACGAAGTGTAGCTTGCATGTCATAAGTATAATCTAAAGACGGCTATATTAATGTGCATGATGAGGAAATTCTATTAGTACTGTAAGGGATAGATATAGTAACTTAAATGCAGAATTAGATAATTATGTTTTAAGGGGTGAGATTAACAAAAAACTTTGCATGGCGATATATTTACCCAATTCTTGGATGGTTGAGGAGAAGATGGAGGGGTGATTAGGGGCTCATGACATGCAATGGAGCATAACTAAAAGCACATATTTTTCCATCAAACTCAATAAATAGCATCAAACACAACTAAAACTGAAGAAAAAAGCCTTAGGAAACTCGCAACGTAAAATCCAGTTCATTTAATAGATACCAACAACGAACACTGGATACAGCTGTAGAGTATGAAGCGCTTTTTGTCTGGTGGAATATCCAGACTTCCTCAGATACACTACCTTACATTTCTAGTTTATTTAAAAACAATTCAAATAAGTCACATGACAACATTAATTGACATCTTGGGTTAACTCTTAAAAGAGAAAAACATTTTTTTTGCCTTGCTCCACCCAAAAATTAATTTACATTATTTAAATTATTTATACTCCAACTATATTATAAAACTACAAAATATGAAATATGTAGTGATCATTCACAGACAGAATGTGTTTAAAATAAAAAAAAATCAATATATAATTTATTTTTTCTACTCATTCTATTAAAATTGATTACCCTGCCTTACTATCCTAACCAAATACCTATAAAAATATATATGTTATGTTGTTTTCTATGCTAGAATTACTAAGGTCAACTCAACAAGCTTTTTAACTTTAAAATACATGCTACTGAGTATATTTCGTTCAAACCTGGAGGACTGCAAGAATCTAATCTAAGCTGCCATTTCAATTTGTTTTTTTTCTAACAATAACTTAATAGGTCCTCCTCTATTGGTACATATATTTCCTTGTGATGTCACTTGTTCAATCACTTTAAACTTGAACAAATGGTTAGGGGGTCTATACTAGAATACCGAGCATTCAAAATGTCGAGTGTTCTAATATCGAATCCTAGCAAACGAAAAAAAAAAAACATTGAACATTCAGAACAGCAAATTTTTTTTCCTAGGGAAAAAATTCACTGTTCCAAAACACATACACACAACACAAGCACACCAAACAAACAGCAATCCGCTCACATACACCTAAACTCTTACACCTAACCCTACACTAAACTATACATACACCACTCACTATCAACTTACCTTAACCCAAACCCTAACCCTAAGGTCCGTCACTCTCGCACAGTCATCTCACCCGTGCCCTAACCCAAACTCACCTAACCCACCCTAATCCACATGTCCACACAATCGCACACTTACCTGATCCACACCCTAACCCTAACCCTAACTCACCTAACCCGCCCTAACCCACACGTCCACACAATCGCACACTTACCTGAACCCAACCCGTAACTTTCTACTAGAGCGCTGAAAATACCAAAGCAACAGAAACGGACAACTGAATTATTTCCCTAGGAAAGAATTTGGTTTCCTGTTTCTTCGATATTTTCAGCGTTCGCTGAAAATGGGCTGATATTAGAACACTCAACATTTCAAATGTTTGGTGTTCTAATATAGACCCTGGTTAGGGTATTCTTCACAGTGCCTAGCCAATGCATTGTCCAACTTATGCCTATTAATGGCATATGTATGTTCATAAATTTTATCCTGTAGTCTGCTTAGACATGGTGTTGGAATGAGGAAGTACAGGAGAGTGTACAGAGAAAGAGGTTGGCAAAGAAGTGGGATTGTCAGAGAGATGAAGAAAGTAGACAGGAGTATAAGGAGATGAGGTGCATGGCAAAGAGAGAGGTGGTGAAGGCTAAGGATAAGGCATATGAAGAGTTGTATGAAAGATTGGACACTAAGTAGGGAGAAAAGGACCTGTACTGACTGGCTAGACAGAGGGACCGATCTAGGAAAGATGTGCAGCAGGTAAAGGTGATAAAGGATAATGAGGGAAACATACTCACAAGTGAGGAGAGTGTGTTGAGCAGATGGAAAGGGTACTTTGAGGGGTTGATGAATGAAGAGAATGAGAGGGAGAGAAGGTTGGATGATGTGGGGATAGTGACTCATGAAGTGCAATGGATTAGCAAGGAGGAAGTAAGGATAGCTATGAAGAGGATGAAGAATGGAAAGGCTGTTAGTTCAGATGACATATCTGTGGAAGCTTGGAGGTGTTTAGATGAAACAGTAGTGGAGTTTTTAACCAGATTGTTTAATGAAATCTTGGAAAGTGAGAGGATGCCTGAAGAATGGAGAAAAAGTGTTTTGTTACCAATTTTTAAGAATAAGGGTGATGTGCAGAGCTGTAGTAACTACAGAGGGATTAAATTGATCAGTCACAGCATGGAGTTATGGGAAAGTGTAATGGAAGCTAGGTTAAGAAGGGACGTGATGATTAGTGATCAGCAGTATGGTTTCATGCTGGGAAAGAGCACTACAGATGCAATGTTTGCTCTGAGAGTGTTGATGGAGAAGTACAGAGAAGGTCAGAAGGAGTTGCATTGTGTTTTTGTAGACTTAGATAAAGCATATGACAGGGTGTCTAGAGAGGAGTTGTGGTATTGTATGAGGAAGTCGGGAGTGTCAGAGAAGTATGTAAGAGTGGTACAGGATATGTACGAGGGTAGTGTGACAGCGGTGATGTCTGTTGTGCGAGTGATGGATGCATTTAAGGTGGAGGTGGGATTACTTCAAGGATCAGCTCTGAGCCCTTTCTTATTTGCAATGGTGATGGAGTGGTTGACAGACAAGATCAGACAGGAGTCCCCGTGGACTATGATGTTTGCAGATGACATTGTGATCTGTAGTGAGAGTAGGGAACAAGTGGAGGAGACCCTGGAGAGCTGGAGATATGCTCTAGAGAGAAGAGTAATGAAGGTCAGCAGGACTAAGACAGAATATATGTGTGTGTATGAGAGGGAGGATAGAGGAATGGTGAGAGTGCAAGCATTAGAGGTGGTGAAGGTGGATGAGTTTAAATACTTGGGATCAATAGTTCAGAGTAATGGTGAGTGTGGAAGAGATGTGAAGAAGACAGTACAGGCAGGATGGAGTGGGTGGAGAAGAGTGTCAGGAGTGATTTGTGACAGACGAGTACCAGTAAGAGTGAAAGGGAAGGTCTACAAGAGGGTAGTGAGACCAGCTATGTTATATGGGTTGGAGACAGTGGCACTGACAAAAAGGCAGGCGTTAGAGCTGAATGTGGCAGAGTTAAGGATGTTAAGATTTGCACTGGGTGTGACGAGGGTGGACAGGATCAGGAATAAGTATATTAGAGGGTCAGCCCAGGTTGGAAGGTTAGGAGACAAAGCCAGAGAGGCAAGATTACATTGGTTTGGGCATGTGCTGAGCAGGGATGATGAGTATATTGGGAAAAAGATGCTAAGGATAAAGCTACCAGGTAACAAGTAAAGAGGAAGGCCTATGATAAGGTTTATGGATGTGATGAGAGAGGACATGCAGGTGGTTGATGTGACAGAGCAAGATTCAGAGGACAGAAAGAAATGGAAACAGATGATCTGCTGTGGTGACCCCTAATGGGAACAGCCGAAAGAAGATGATGAGTCTACGGTCAGCTTTCCCGACTTAAAACGCCAGGCAAAACTGACACTGAGCCAAAAAGACTACGGATTTGGAATTACAAACATATTTTTCCATGACGGTTTACTGCTGAGTTTCCCATACAATCTGAGCTGCTAAACTCAATCTGTATTTCATAAAGATTCTATCTTTAACTGGAATAATAAAATACAGCTGTGTTTAAATTATAACCAAACATCCTCTTTTAACGATAAATGGCACAAAAGCTTTGTTGTGCCAATAGGAGGTAATGTTGGAAATACTGTTGTCTCATGCAGATCTTTAGTGAAAGGTTATCTTAAATGTGCCCTGGCTTCAGATAGTTTAAATCCAAGGCAAACACTTTAATTTTTTGCATAACATTTCTAGCAACTGCTTGTTTCCTTCTTTCTAGCTACATAAATGTCAAATATGACATTGTGTTTGGTGTCATTCTAAAAACTGAACTCATTAACATATGGCAGAGATCCTTAGAAAGAAGTCAGTGAGGTAAAAATTATTAGAGAATCTATAAAAAAAATTAATGTCTGAAAAAAAATCAAACCAAAGTGTTGCTTTTAGATATATGCAGCTACTAATATGAGTGCACCACTTAGGTGTCAGGGTTCCTGATTAACTAAACAGAATTCTCAAGGGTTGAGCTCCATTTCATTGTTACATTAACGATGACTCCCCACAAGTATAAGCAGCAGTGTCTTTAGCATATGAGCGACAAATATTCGCAGCGAAAATATCTTATAACTTACTTTGGAATCTCTTCTGTCATAAATGGTAGAAACTTTATCAAAGGACACATAAGCATTCAATGTCCGTAAGGACCAACATTAATTAATGTTAAATGTTTTATGTATCATACTCAAGTCTCACAGAGACTGTAAATAAGATAGCCAACTATTATAAATTACTATAAACTGTGTCACTTAACCATTAGTCTATGAACATCTTAAATCTATTGATTAGATGCCTTTCTAATTTCCAATGGCAGCATATTCCACAATTTCCCAGCCCTATTATAAAAATAAGTTGTACCTAGTTTGGTGTTCCAAACATTCATGTTTACAAAAAGACAATTATTTCTAGTATTATGTCTATGCTGAGAAAATTCTAAGCCTTGTAACTGATAGTATATTATTATTCATGCATTTATACAGTAGAATAATAACTCCGCTAGTCTTCATATGCTAGAATATGGTGACAACTGTTCCAATCTATTTCTATAACCGAAACGTTTTACTCTGTCTAGTAAAAAAAAATCTAGTTGTGTTATCTGAGAATTATAAATGCAAACACATACCAAGTATTCAGTCTGTGATCTTATAACAATCTTACAACAGCTTTATAAAGTGAGATTCAGACTTTTTTGTCACTGCTAGAAATACTGTGTAAAATACCTTTAATAATGGAATAGTACTTTTTAATTACAAAAGTAAGGTAGTTAACATACTGTTCACCACCAGACCAAGATTCATAATCCTTTAGTTAATACTTATGATGACATTATCCAGTGTATATATGAAAATTGTTAAAGACAAAGTACAAGTCTTTAGTTTTCTTAGCATTGAACTCCATGTTCTATGACCAGGAGAACAAGGAATACCCCTCCCCCCCCAAAAAAAAACAAACAAAAAAAAACTTGTAAAAATGCTTAGTCATTTACAAAATTTTAATGCAGTCAGAAACAGATTCCCATTCCTTGTAACGTAATTTATTTAAATGACATACTGGGTTACACCTCCTTTCACATGTTCAGACCACAAACTGAAGGCATGAAAACTAAAGGAGGCGGTGTATCAATATTCATTAAAGGTAAATATACCTCCAGATTGGTTAAACAGTATGATTCCATGGAGATGCTTCAGGTGCAATTAACTGTTGCTAGGGCACCTATTCAAGTCATTGCCAGCTACAGGGCCCTCTCCATGAATCAGGACATCCACTCTGCCTATTTGGATCTACTTGAGTCTATCAAGATACATTTGAACACCATGGTTTTGGACGACTTTAACTACCCATCCATTGACTGGGTAAATTACTTGTGCTCAAACTCACTTGCCCAAAGGTTCCTTAACTTCATTAACTCCAATATCTTGGACTGGCTGGTGGACACCTTAACAAAGGCTGCCATCATCCTGGATGTAGTGCTTACTAATATGGGAGACCACTGTAGCACCCCTACTGTAAGGTATTCCCTGATGAGTTCTGACCACAAGTCAGTCTCATTCAAAGTAACTATCACAGCTGACCCCCTGCCAGCAACTAAACTAAAAAAACTCCAAAGCAGATTATAACCTCTTACGGGTCCCAGCTTAAAACATCGAAATTCATATGATCGAAAACCATATGATCAAAGTTTAAAACTTCAAAATCCTGAACGGAGATCGGCATACAGCACGGAATGGGAGATTTCTCTTTTCCTTGTTGTAGTGCGATCTCGGAGTTGGTATATTTAAGTAGTGGGGGTGTGGGGATTGCAGGGGAGCTTGCCCCCTGCTTTTTTGCGGGGGAGTTCTTAATTTCAAGATTCCAAGATGTCGAGATTCTGAACTCGATATTCTGAACCTCGAGATTGTGGTATTTCAAAATTAAGAAGTGGACCCCCTCTTGTGTGTGTGTGTGTGTGTATATATGTATATATATATATATATATATATATATATATATATATATATATATATATATATATATATATATATATATATATATATATATATATATATATATATATATATATATATATATATATTCACTGCAACTTCCCCCTCAGGTGGAGCTGGCAGCTATGTCAAGTTATACACCAATGCTTTATTCAAACACTTGAATAACTGCATTTACTCGGCTGTACCTGGTAGGACCAAAACAATCTCCTCAATGAAGAGAAACTTGCCTGGTAGACAACTGCAATTAACAGGCTTTACAATAAGAGGAAGAAATTGCTGTCTAAGAGTAAGAGGGAGCAAGCCCTAAACTGGAAACACTCCCTTCTTAGCTTAAATAAGCAAATAAGACTTCTTGTGAAGTCCTACAAAGCAAGCTATGAATCCAAATTAGTTTCCGCAACTAAGGACTACCATAAGGTGTTCTTTAGTTACATCTGTAACCTAAAAGGAAAGGCCCAGATTTGTGCTAGTAGTTAATGATACCATATATACTGAACCTGTGGACATAGCTAACCTGTTGGCCAAAAGGTTCTGTGAAAACTTCACTCCCCTGTCCCCTCCACGCATATCCCATGACATCCTTAATGCCTTTCCCCTACCTTGTATCTTTAAAGAGCAGGCCACAAACCTTCTCTAAATGAATACCAAAACCTTGTAAATACGAAAACCACCAAGAAGAGAAACAGGAGCTGGGGTTTCTGAGCATTTCAATAGTTCACATAATGGTGTGTTGGATTCTTTGTTCTTTTGCGCTTTGGCTAGGCTTGATACTTAAACTGTTAAAGTTGGAAAGTGTGTTTTTTTTAAACTTTGGTACATTAAAACCAAAATGTTTAAATCTGGAAATAAACTTGACTATTTGAGACTTTAGGCATTTGTATACACATAAAACTTTAGTTTGTGTATTGTTGTATACTAATGTATTAATGTTTTTGTATAAGTATTTTTTCCTGACTATGTATCAGTATTTTTAGTGTATGGTCCCTTTTATTCTGAAGCCTTGTGACTTATGTAATTGTCTTATTATTCAATTAATTAAGGATGAAATTTTTGTATAAAAAGATGCATCAATTGTGAAAAGGTTATTCCTTTGAAGGCTGTGGAAGCCGAGGTACCAGCACAAACCTTCTCTCTAAGCTCAAAAACACATCATCTATGGGACCTGATAACATCCTAGGCTATGTCCTACATGGGCTCCAACAAGAATTAGCAACACCATTGGGTACTCTTTTCAATCATAATCTAAGCACTGGCTTCATCCCGTCTGAATGGAAAACAGCCACCCTTATTCCCTTGCACAAAGGTGGTGCTTCCACTGACCCTGGGAGCTATAGACCTATTAGCCTGACTAGCCTTATCTGCAAGGCCATGGAGCAAATCATCATGGACCTTATCAACAAAGATATGGGTGATCTCCAAACACTTGACGCTACTCAGTTTGGATTTGTCAAAGGGAGATCATGCCTGTTAAACATGGTGGACTTCTTTGAGACAGTTACCAAGGTTATGGATGATGTGAAATCTGTGCATATAGCCTACCTAGACTTAGCCAAGGTGTTTGACACTATCTCCTACTCAAGCATCATTTACAAACTCACCCAGCTAGGTATCAACCCTTATATCATTAGATGGGTTGCTAACTGGCTCACTGATAGAATCCATATAGTCAAAATAAGGGAACCCACCTTAAACAGCAGACCTGTAACCACTGGTATTTCACAGGGATCAGTCCTGGGAGCTCTACTGTTTAGAATCTATTTCTCCAAAGTGCAAGCTAAAACTTAAGGTCTATGGTTGACAAAGTTGGTGATGATTACAAACTGGGAGCGGTCATAGAATCTCCAAATGATATCATCATCCTTCAAGAGGGTCTTACACAAACAAATGATTGGTGTCAAAGTCAAGGCCTTACACTCAATGCAAAAAATGTATTATCATCCATTTTAGTAAGAGCGATTTTCTTGCTAACTACCATATCAATAGCAACACCTTAAGTATGCACTCAGTGGTAAGAGACCTGGGGCCACAGGTTGACAGCAACCTTAACTTTGACCACCATGTCTCCCCAGTGGTAAGAAGGACATTCTGTATTGCTCATGTCATAAGTAAGGGCATTGCCTCCAGAAAAAAATAAGTTATAACCACCCTATACTCTTCCCTTTTCAGGCAAATTATTGAGTACAATGCTCCTTTTGGTATGTACCTTTCCAAGCACTTGCAGCAAGTGATGAAACCACAAAGGTTCCTCCCAAGGAAAATTCAAGATCTTCAGCATCTGTCCTATGTGGATCATCTGAAATTACTGTCACTTTATTCTGTTTCATACAGAGTACTCAGAGGTGATATCTGCCTTGCATACAAGGCAATCTCTTACCCTGCTTTATTAAGAAATGCTGCATATCCTTAAGTCAAATGGTACATGGGTTACTCGCTCTAAAGACCTCAACCTGGTATGTGACATTAATAGAACCTGCTGGAGGGAAAGATTTGTCTCCCTGAGGTTACCACACCTTTGGAACGTACTCCCACTTCGTGTCAAACAGAGCATCTCATTGGCTCTCTTCAAATGAAATCTGGATGATTGGATGGGTAAGTCTATATTCAGCCTAGGGGTTTCACCTGCATCCCTCTTGGACAGGGACTAAAGGTGCTAATCATGGAAATAAGTGTAGCACTTGGCTAGGCTTGTAAAGGCCCTAGGGCCATTATCCTAGTAACTTCCTCTGATCCTATGATCCTATGGCATAAGACTACTTAAAATAATAAATTATAGGAGTGATTAAGAGCTTTTATCCATTACATAATAGGACTTTATCACAATCACTCTCCATTAAGAAATGACACTTATATACTTTAACAAATCATTAAATAAATACAATTAGTAGATCATCTTAAAGAGATAGTACCAAGTAAACAATTCAACATATAAAATCATCCTAAAATTAAAAAATATATGCTTGCTTGCAAATGTTAAAAATTTACACAGTTGTTAAATGACCCGATTGTTCTGTCATCAGAAAACTGATAAGTAATACACTTTGGGTTGGAAGGCCTGATATAAACAGGTTAAACAATAAAGGTCAAAGCTCTAAACCCAGAGGAACCCCTGCTTTAACATTTTTTTTCTTTTGAGATGCTATCTTCAACTTTTATTTTAAATGATTTCACAGTAAGGCAATCACCAATCCATTTAATAATATATTGATTAATTCATAGATTATACAAGATTTTCATAATTTCTAAATGAGGCACAGAATCAAATACTTTGGCCAGATCTAGGTAATTGCATTTGAGGGGTATGGTATCCATATTGTTATTGTTTCACATTATCTGCACATGATAATATACATATGCAGTTATGTGTTTACATCTCTACATTTGTAATATGACATAATCTTGTAGGAGATATATATTTTTGTTCAACATGAGTATTGGTGTTATAATGTGTATTTTGTAATCCTAACATTAGTATTCTGCTTACAAATGGGTCATATCTCTTTAAGAGATAGACTATATAAAGGTTTCAATATGGTGGAAGTTTTAATTTACTTTATACCAAGCATTGATAAAGGCTAACATTAGCCGAAACCGGTTTGCTTCAGCAGAGCTTTTTACCGCTGCTGATATGGTGGTTTGTACCATTATGGAGCAATAAATATCATTTTATTATCCTGCAAGTGCTGGTCCGTTTTTGGGTTTTACACTTCAGTCTTTTTTGGGACCGTGCACGCCAGTCCCACGTGCGTGATACTTGTTTGGTTTGGTTGCAGTCGCAAGTCTCTTCTTTCACGCTGGGGACGCCTGGATTGCTGCTCTTTTCCACCAGTCTTCTCTTTTGGATATCGCCTCATTTGGATTATCGGCGATAGAAGTATAATATTCTATTTGATTCTTTTCATGACATTGGTTTTTTCTGAAGTCCTTCTCCTGCTGAAAGAAAAATTTTTTTGCTGGGGTTGCTCCGGACATGTTCTGTCTTTAGTCAACTTGTGAAGTACATCGTTGGGCCTCGTTTATGGAAGGTGGTTTCACATTGTGACGAGACAGCCACGAATCAACATCTTTTGCCGTCAGTTCATTTTCTGGCCGACTAGTTTACAGAAATGTGTGCTTTTTACTCTCAGGTACTGTGGGACTTGTTTATTCTATGAGCCTTGAGGGTGGTCCGCCGTTTTGACGGTTTACTGACTGTTTATTGTTGAACGAACTCATATTTGTGAATATTCTATATTACTTATTGGCCATTCCATATTTTGTGTTTTTTAACACATATGACTATAATTTTTTGGTCTTACATCATTTTCTCGAGTCGAGGATGTAACATCTACATATGACTAATGGCAGTTCAGCACATGTTTGGCTGATATTCATCTCGGGGTCAAGCTATATCATCTTCCCCTGTGGTTTTGGAGTCTGTAGAGCGGATAATTAAGTGATTGAAATAACTGTTTAAGATTGTGGAACTCATTACCATTGACAGCTTGCCAATTTGGCACAGTGGCTTAGGCGAGCCTGTTATATTTTCATTTTCTTCAATTGGGAACGGACATTTTTTGGACTCTTAGTATACAAACTGTGCTTTTGTTTTGGCTAACTATCTGTATGAATAATAGAGGTGTGTTCCAATTTACCCTTATCTACTTCAGCTTAATGTGTTTTGATTCAAATAGGCATCATGATTCCTGTTCTTTTTTAACAGGGGCCATCATACTTTTATAACAGATTCAACAACAAGTTAGGCTAATGCGTAGGTTTTGAATTTCTTACGCTTTACACACTTTATGACTTAAGGTTTGTAAGTTAACATATAACCAATCATATACTAGTCTTTCTGTTGGTCATAACATATACAGGTTTAGGATAACAGTTGTTTCATAATATGTTTTTTTGGACATTATCTCGTATCATTGGCTTGGCCTTATGTCACTCAGATTGTGTATAATTTATTTCGGGCCTGCCCTTTTTTTGGGACATCCTCACTGGGAAGTAGTTTCATTAATATAATCTGTCAAGGTTTTTGGTCTGGTTGTGGGTAGTCAATATTTCATACCACACTACCATATTATATTTTTTAACCTATCTAAGGTGACCCACATATTTTGGCTAAGGTGAATTATTTATTCAACATAGAGAATATAAGTACTAGATGAGACGAAGGTCGATCTAGTCATGAATATTTGATTCAGCTTTTTTGATAACATCAAGTAGTCCTAATGGGATGAAGACCGAATTATATCATTATTCTATTTAAATTACAATTGGTATATTTAGCAGGCTTGTGTTTCTTTTGATGTTGGTAGGTTAACTATCAGCACTAGGATACTGGTTGAGACGAATGTCGAACCAGTTACTACATTTGGTGTTGGTCTTGTTTCATTGGGACATATGCTCTATATATGATTTTACCATTTTTGATTCAATGATACATTGGACTACTGTCATTTCATCATTTATGGTTAATATTTTGCTGGTCAATATAATTTACAGATTGGTCACTTATAATAATTGGGTTTCTAATAATAGATGGTTAGTGTTGGTGTAATGACTACAACCATCCAGACATTCTCAGATACCTTGGACCAGATTTTTTCTTATGATTTTTCAATATAAATATATATTTCTAATAATAAACTACTCCTGTTTGAGGCTGTCTTAAGAATTTGCAAGTTCTGATTTTTCTTGGGATCATCTTAATATGGACCTTAACGAAATTTTACAGGGGTTAGCATCTGATAGGGATAACCTTGAGGTTTTTGGCCTGACCACTAATGCGGGTTCCCACATGTCCAATTCTACAACTAATGACCAACAGAAATGTAGTTATGTTTTTACAAAACTTGGAAGACAGATGAAGATTTTGCGATCTAATGTATGGCACATGAAACTGTTTAAAGCTTATCAAGCTAAGGATATAACACCTAGGGGGTTGAGGGTACGCCTACAACCTTTAGTGGCACAGATTGATAACGAGTTATCCAAAGACTGGGCTGAAGCTCAACATTCATCTTCCATGTTATTTGTAGAATGTTTGTTAAAATATTATGACAGAATTATTACGTCCAATCTTTCGGATATCCAAAGTTTGTGTGTGGAGGCTGAACAATTTAATAAGCAAGAATACTATTCTCAGCAGGTTTCTGATTTGGCCAAGGATTTGTCTACCCTTGAAAAACAATTGATGAAACGTAAGATTAATAAATTTCAGCGTGACCTTATGGATTATGAAAAAGGGAAACCCTTTATCAGTCAAAAAACAGTCAGATTTAGTGAACAAAAAACTATTCAGAGGGGTAATAATAACAAAAAGAGACCCAGGTCCATTCTTAGACATCATAATATTTCCTCAGATTTTACCTCTGAAGAGGAAACTTCTTCGGCTACTGATGGAGAAGTGTCCTCACGCCAGGCGTCCCCAGTAGCCAAAAGAAGACAGTTGCCCCCTTTAGATCACAGGGTAGGAGGAGGGGGGGCAGAAAACACAGATCTAGGTTTAAATACCCCAACCTTACAGAATCTGTTGAAACAAATGATAAAATAACCAACAATGTTTATAATATTTCTTTGACTGTTCTTTCCCCTGTCCAGATTACACTTCTAAATAAAGGATTGAATTTTGTCCCCAGTTCTGTGGTTTCTGAAAGTGATTTATTAAATGATGTTAATGATTTTTGCAAACTTCTAAATCTCAAAATATTTTTTTCAGAGAATGATGATTCTCAAAGATCAACTGAATTTAAATTTGGAAAATCATCTTTTGTTCCTCCCATGAACAAACATGTTTCTATTTTTAGGGAATGCATTATGAAAGAATTACACTTTGCAAATGTGTACCAACCGCAATTCAATAATTTAACTCCCATGAAAAGACAGGCTTTGTTAGAACTTAAAAACAATCATCAGTTAGTTATTACTACGGCTGACAAGGGGGGCGCAATTGTGGTTATGGACCATCAAGCTTACACCAATGAGGCTCTTCGGCAATTATCTGATTCTAGTTATTATAGAGAGTTAAATGTTGATCCCACTCCACGCTTCAAGGAAGAAATTGATAGGTTCTTGGAAGTGTCCATTAACCAGGGGGTAATCACTGAACAGGTAGCTAAACAGTTGCAGGTCGAGGAACCTACTCCACAATACCTGTATTTGTTACCTAAAATACACAAGGATGCTCATAATCCCCCAGGTAGGCCCATTGTATCTGGGCGTGGATCTCTAACTGAACCTTTATCAGCCTTCCTTACACAATATTTAAAACCATTGTTGACTCAGATTAGATCACGTATTCAGGACACAACGGAATTCCTGAATATAATCAATGATTCACAACTAGAATCCTCTTGGTGGTTGTGCACTCTTGATGTAGCCTCATTATATACTAGTATACCACATGAACTAGGTATCTTGGCTGTTTCCTATTGGCTGTACAAATCAAATTTATATTCAATGGAATTTAACAATTTTTTGACCAAACTTACCGAATTTGTACTGTGCAAAAACATCTTCTACTATAATGGTAAAGCTTATTGGGAAATTAATGGAACAGCAATGGGGGCTTCCTTTGCCCCCATATATGCAGATCTTTTTATGTGGTATTATGAGGCCACATACATATATGATACACAACATAATACATTCCTTCCGTATTTAGATATTTGGAGGAGATATCTGGACGATTGTTGGATGGTGTGGCGTGGGAACAAGGAACAACTTTGTAATTTTGTGGGGTATCTAAATGATAATTCCTTTGGCATCAAATTTACAGCTAATATTGAACATGGAAGCATTGTGTTTTTGGACGTTCTGGTTACGAGACTTGAGGATAATACTCTAGCTATGTCTGTTCATAGGAAATTTCCTCAGTATAACACTCTGTTACATGCGGACAGCTGTCATCCACGCCACATCATCCAGAATATTCCCAAATCTCAATTTATGAGAATGAGAAGGATATGCTCCTCTTCACATGATTGTTCTCTTTTTTGTGATGATTTATTCAATAGATTTGTTGATCGTGGGTATAACACATATACCATTTCTAAATCTCTGAGAATGGTCAATAATTTACCAAGTTCAGAATTATTGCAATACAAAAGAAAGCAACAGTCTCAGTCAGTGCCAAAGAATAAATCTATTTTGAGATTAGTCACCACATATGGGGCCAATACTAACCGGTTTATTGAGATAATCAATCAACATTGGGACATTTTACGGTCACACGAAATTTTGCATCGTATATTACCTGAACAATGTTCCTTTTCCTACCGCAGAGGTAGGAACTTAAATTCTTTTTTCACTCACTACAAGAGATACACTCCGCATAATTTTTTACAAACTACTTTAGGGGGACAAATACTTAAAGGCAGTTTTCCATGTGGCCATTGTTCTTTCTGCAAATATATGCCTAAAACCAGGGAATTTTCTAGTAAAAATACATCTCAAGTTTTTGATATCAGGATATTTGCTAATTGCAGTTCTGATTGGGCCATATATTTGGCCACTTGTAATTGCTCTGCATTTTACATTGGACAGACCTCCAGGTCTGTCAAACTGAGAATATGTGAACATATGAGTGCCATTAGGAACAGACGTACCACCAATGCTTTATATAAACACACTCTGGAACACCCTTCAGCCATTTTTACATTTGTTATTATAGATAGAATCATTTTACATCGCAAATTTAAAGCAGGTTGGCATCAGAAACTCAATGATATGGAGAACAAATGGATTATCAGGTTAGGGGGTCTTTTTAGGCCAGGACTAAACACATTAGAACCAATATATTGAGGTAAATATATTCATTGTATTTTATTTTTTGAAATTATGTTGATAACCATGCAAATATGTAAGATAAAATTATTTATTATGGCTAGTATTATTTATATTATTAAATAATACATGCCAACTATATATGTATTTATGTTAGTATTGCATTTGAGGGGTATGGTATCCATATTGTTATTGTTTCACATTATCTGCACATGATAATATACATATGCAGTTATGTGTTTACATCTCTACATTTGTAATATGACATAATCGTGTAGGAGATATATATTTTTGTTCAACATGAGTATTGGTGTTATAATGTGTATTTTGTAATCCTAACATTAGTATTCTGCTTACAAATGGGTCATATCTCTTTAAGAGATAGACTATATAAAGGTTTCAATATGGTGGAAGTTTTAATTTACTTTATACCAAGCATTGATAAAGGCTAACATTAGCCGAAACCGGTTTGCTTCAGCAGAGCTTTTTACCGCTGCTGATATGGTGGTTTGTACCATTATGGAGCAATAAATATCATTTTATTATCCTGCAAGTGCTGGTCCGTTTTTGGGTTTTACAGATCTATGTAAATCACATAAAAAGGACAGCCCTTCATTTGCCGATTTCCATATTTTATGACAAAAATTTAATAAATTAGTCAGCCAGGATATCCCTTGAAAAAAATCCATGTTGAAACTGATCATTTAACAAGGAGCATAATGCTTTTTCAAAGCATTTACCAGTGTTGCATGTTAAACTAACTGGATGACTATTTTCTAATATGTAAGTATTGCCACTTTTAATTAGGGGAAGGACTACAGAACATTCAACCCAAATGAACACATTTTCAGTGGCCCAACCCCTCCCCGAGACAATAGGTCTAAGGGGAGGGTTAGAGCCATCTTTATGTAACTTGGGTAAACCCTTAAACTCAGGAATCCTTGGATTTTCGATGTGAAGAAATTCATATTGGGATTGCACTATCAAACCACTCTTCAACATATTCATTAACCGGGTCCGGATTTTACTTTTTAAAGAGTTTACCATCACAGGAGATAGAGGTACAAAGGTAGATGTATCACTTAACAACAAACAAAGTTTGTCACAATAATCATTCTTATTTAAAATGACAGTGGTCCCTCCCTTATCAGCTGATTTAATTACAATCCGATCATCCTGCTGCAACTGCTCTAAAGCAGTGTGTTGCTCTTGCATTAAATTATGGTATCTATGTCTATGTTTATCCTGCACATACTGTTCAATCTCTGTCTGACACATCCTAACAAGAGTAGTAACCGTAGGATTATTAATCGGTATGAAATCACTGGGTTTTCTCAACTCTGTAACTAATTCACAAGCCCTATCACTAAACATGTTTTTCAAAGAAACATTTATTGCAAAACACATGACATCAGTAATTACCTGACTGTACTCAGACATGCTATCTGGAATAAACGTCAAACCCTTATTCAACACCGAAAGTTGCTCAGCCGACAACTGGACATTAGATAAATTATATACAATATTAGTACTATCAATGATGTCCAAAGTCATTGTGAAACTCTGCGTCTTTTCAGTTCCTGTGATAGGAAAAAGCTCCATTTCCGTGAGTTCTTCTTTTTCACAGGAGCTGATAACATCGGAAAATCTATACTGTGAAAACCCAATGTTTCTTTAGGTCTGGCTCCCAATAGTAAAGGAGCTCCCTGGCTGATGGATGCTACATCCCCCTGTGTCGGCAACACCAACATGGGGAAGCCATTGTTCTGTGTTGTCATTATCATTTCAGGATACCTGTTCTGCTCAGTCAGTACTATTGAGATGGTCAAATTCTCGGGCGTCGTGCCTGTATCACTTGCAGGTCTTGCTGGTTGCTGTTGTACCAGCTGCTTGTCATCATCCGAGGACTCCGGCAGTGGCCTGATATGTGCTCATTGTCTACTTCTGATTGGCAATTGTCTATGGGTTCCATGCTCTGTCAAGATGAATCAGAACACAGGACAGATATTACATATGCATACCTACTACCTGTCTACATAACATGCCCACTATGACACAATGAACAGGCAGAAAACCTCCTCATAAAATGTTAAAATACATTATAACCATAGTCCACTGTCACCACCATATGTCAGTAATCAAAACCTTAACAATGAAAAGCAAATGTCTATCAGGCCACACATTCCGATGAAGATCATAGCTGTCATTAAACTGAAATTGATGTGCACATTTGCAATCTAACATACATTAATTAATATTCTATCCACATGTGAGTTCTGCATGTAAAAATATGAGACTGATGGTGTATTAGCATACATTGAAGGTCTTAATACACAGCTCAAGATGAAATGGTGCAAACATTAGCAACTAGCACAATTATAATCAACAGATTTCTGCTAGCAAACAACTGCTTATGCACACAACACCTTCTCTGTGTCACATTATCTATACTTATAGACATGTTCAATAACAGAACTTGTCAGGGACACTGTATCAATCACACAATCAGAGCAGCTTCATCAAGGCCATGCAATGGCATGCATAACACAGTTTACCAATGGAAATCATGACATGACCTGAACAGTTAATTATTGGCCAGCATTAAGCATGGCAAGCATATGCAAAGCAAGTACATGTAACATACCTTGACATTTGAATGGAAGCATGCCCTAACACTGCCTCATGCAACATTCTCATAACTGAAATCTGACAAAAGAAAAGCTTGTGAATGACAACATAACATTAAAACTAGGACCTGCACTGTTTAATAGTGATGTCTGCCTCAGCAAAATGTCCAGCTGAGTGTCTGACAGGATATCAGTATTTCCATTCTTTTTTCCTTGCATGTATTCTCTCTGCAGTTATGTCTGTGTGTAAATGTAAATCGCCATCTCTGCATGTCATCAGTCATATGAACAGTCACCCATTAACATTGTTAAAATGAAGACAAAATGAGATGGCAATAATGTGGAAAATATACAAGCTATATGTCAAACAGTTGAGCCAGTGTGGTGATTGGCTAACCCACATCAGTATGGGTCCTAATGGAGAGATGAAAAGTCAGCAAGCAAAGGAGAGTAGTGGTGCTGAAAGTGAATTTATCCTCAAGTCTTGGTGAGTACCTTCATGAAGTGGACTCTGTTATTCACAAAATCTCACCAAGGCGATATAGACTGTACTTATATAACATATATCATGAACAAAAGTAAGTCAAAGACAAAAAAAGATAGCAGGGTGCACAACACCCAGGATAAAAAGGCAAAGAGATACTGAGTACACCACCACAATTAAAATGTTCCAACTTTAATAAAATAATTAAAAAACTCGCTAAAACTGTCACAAAAGTTTAAAAGCAGATGAAGCATCAAACACTCGGCAGGATTGCCTTCTTTAAACCATAACTTCCTGTGCTTCATTCCACATGGATATCTACTATAAGGGGTTCAAATCCCACAGAGAACTTCTACAGATATCATAAGTCTTGTTGTTTTTTACTAGAATTATATATGCAGGCATTGTTGCATGTTTTTATATGTCACAGTGAATATTTCATAGAATTTTGCATTACACAGGAATGCATAATGTTTACAGTAGCATAAGCTGTCCACATAATTATCTCATGAATATGAGCATGTTCATATCACTGTCTTTCAGATGGCAAACAGACCTAGGATGACAACAATTTATCACTACAGGTGAAGGAGATTATAATAGATGCTCTGCAACATGGATAGAGACTCATCGGATGGGCAGGGAATACTGTATGGAGGAATGAAGTCTGGGATGACCTCACCAACATGATGAATGTGGTTGGAGGTCACAATAGATCCCATGAGGCCTTTTGCTGGTACTGCTCTGACATGATTCTCTGTGCAGCTAACAGGTTATGATGGTATGAGAGAATGAAAGATGCCACCAGTGTTGGCCCACATTACCCCTCAGATGAGATCACAATAAGGGAGGTGTGGTGCTGCAGTCCTGGGTGGGTCCTCATAACTATGAACCTGTTTTCGGTTTGCCATCCATTCTCTATTGCAATATCACCAGCTTACTAAATGTTTTAATGTAACATAGGCAATTTATTCTTTGAGTGCAGCAGGCACTGAATTTGTACATGAAACACTGAAATATAAAGTTGTTTGCTAGTAGCAATCTCTTCATTAGTTACAGGTCTCTTTAATGTGGAATTATTCAGATAATTTTTACTTCTGCCAAGATTGTGCTTATTGACTGATACTGGTGGATTGTAATGACAGAAGTGTCAGGGGCCTTTTATGGTTTAAATGTTCTGAAATGGACAGTGTTGTCAATATTGGTTCACAAGAGTTGTAAGTGTCTGTTTTGTCTGCATGACATGGATGAAAGCTAAGGAAGTTAATTCAGGAGACTAAACTGTGGTAGGCAGGGTTACGAGATAACACTCCCTGAGCATGAATAAATGAAACTGATATGGTCTTCGTGTGTGTGTGTGTGTGTGTGTGTGTGTGTGTGTGTGTGTGTGTGTGTGTGTGTGTGTGTGTGAGTGTGAGTGCGAGTGTGTGTGTGTGTGTGTGTGTGTGTGTGTGTGTGTGTGTGTGTGTGTGTGTGTGTGTGCGCACACGCGCGAGCACACATACATGTGTGTGTGTGCATGTGCGTGTGTTCATGTTCGTGCACACGCATGTCTGTGTTTATTGTTGTGTGCATGTGTGTGTTTCTAGTCAAATTAGATATGTTACGTATTTTTTTTTTTTTTTTTTTTTTTTTTTTAGGGGTATAAATCCTATAGAATAAAATGCATTTTCTATTTTGTTTTATTTTCTGGTGTGTGTTTGTTTGGTTGATTGCTTTTGAATAAAACTGTTTTCCTTTACTCATTTCAATAAATACCATAAACTTTTTAGCATGCACCTAAGCTAGCACTAACTTAGGCAGGTTGCCCTGAGTTTAACACCTCATCCCAAGTATTTGACCTCAAAAGGGAGGTACCATTCTCATGAAATACTGGAATATGAATTAAAGCATCAGGTGTGGGGGTAGTACACACAGCCTTCTGATATTCTTATTACCAAGGACAAGTGTGGAATATGCTGGGTACTGATGACAGAGAGAAATAGGTCCCGCAACTGAGTGTTCTTTGGGTAAGAAGGTTGACAGTGTAACCTACTGTACTGATTGACTTACAGCAGTTTGTTATTGTAGTGGACATGGAAGAGATTATCCTTTACATAATTAGGAAGGTCATTTTAGATTAGCATAGTATATTATTTCTGCATACGTGGGTAATTTATGTAATATGTCTGTGATGTCCCTGCTGTGGGCTAGTAATCAAGGAGCCTCAATCCTCACCACAGACACCCGTTAAGAATATTCACTTGGAAAAAAAGTAGATACACACAGTATTTTCAGTTGCAGCTCTCTGCACCAAGCACAGTTTCCCTTAAGAGCACACAGGGAACACATTCCTATTCTGGAGCTGGGTCCCCCCTCTCTCCAGACCCCAAATAAAACTCCACACTGACCACAGCTGTAGAGCAGAATCTGCAGCTGAGTGTTTCAAGCCAATTCCTCCACCACCCTCTCTGTAAAATAAGTGCTCTGTGTCCCTGCTTCAAGTCGCAGACACACATACTCTTTGAGATTTGATTTTCACATACACACACCTGGGAAAGGCTGGCACAGATTTACCAGCTATGCCCCCTCTGTCCAGACTATAAGGTAGATACTGCTACCAGAACACTCCAAAGCCAGATACTCCAATGCTCTACAAGGGTATCCAACTGAGTAAAATTAATACTAATACAAATGGTAGTGTTTGACCAATGCAGCAAGGCTTTCAAGAGTGATTGCAGTGTCACCAAATAAATATAAGTACTGTCAAAGGTTAAAATATAATCTAAAAGACCAGTCACAATGAAAAGTTTAAATATATTTAATAATAAATAATAAAAGAGAAGCATGAAAATGCTAAATATCTATTTACAATAAGCACCAGAGATTCAGTCATAGGAAATATTAAAAATAACACCAATGGAAAGACTCACACAGATACAGAAAAACAATACTTAACTAGTCTCACCATATTTTCCTGACTGATCTAAATAATTACTGTCCTCTAATTCATTTACTACAACAAGGCAATATGATGTAGGTAAGTGGTCCTGTCAGTTCCAAAACAGAGTGCCTTGACACTTCTATCTCATTTAGCATAAACATAATTTTAGTTCTGGATTACAGAATGTCATCACATAAACGTGATCATCTAATTCTGGTTCCCACACTACCCTCTTTACTAGAAACTGAATCACAATGTAGCACATATGTTATAATACACACATAACATTTTGCTAAGATTTGTTAAAGCATATGGAAGCTATAAAATAATTTCAAAAATGTCCACCCTTCCAGGCTAGCAAATAGTTCACCCCTAAGGGCACTACACTAGGATTCATAGTCCTAGTTTGCACAGACATTTTGTCTCTGGCTACAATCAGAGCTCTAAGATACCATATTTATGGCTTAAATCAGGTAATCTATTTTCAGGCTATTTTTCAAAGTTAACTGGACTGAGATTAACATCTTCTCTTTCAGCATCCAATATTACATTATATTCATTTCAACAGTTACACTACAGTCTGATATACAGGTGTATTTCTTTTCTGTCCAGCAGGACTCACTGTTTGTACATTTTTAATACAAGCAGCTTTACAACTACATTTTTAGCACAAGCACCTGTACAAATCAGTTTGATATAAAAAGACATATCATTCTTTATAAAACTCCAGCTAGGTATACTGGCATATTTTATATATGCACTGCCCTACTCCTCCTGGCATAGCTGGCACTACCTTACCTCATCAGATCGACAAACATCTAAACCTTGTGATAGTTGTATAATTCTATTAAGTACCACATTTCTGGCATTATATTCTGAATACCCTTGCTATTATCAAGGATATTTTTCCAAAATCTAGACATATGTATCTGGTAATAAACTTTAGCTATGTGAAATGCAGGATACACTTACAGTTGATGAGTACTATTATATTTATTTGATGGCCTTTAGCAAGACTTTGGGAGTTTCTGTACAGTTGCTGTGTGTTATTCTTTCCTTAATTATGAAAGGCACAAAATTGTTTACTTTTTCTAATATTAAAACAGTGTTTTCTTTGGGTGGGGAGGAAGAGGTTTCCTTAGTCATAGACTGACATCTTCTTATTGATGTGATGAGTGCTCACGTATGCCGTATCATATGTCTACTTAATCACAGAGACCTGGTACCACTGTACATTTCTTGAAGCGAAGCCTTACAAATGAGGAGTTCTCTGTTTAGATGTCTCCATAGGGATCTTCAACTCACTGTTTGGAGAACAATTTCATTTAGAGATAGTTTCATCACCTGAACTACAGTCTGGCAGAATTCTATTTTTTTCCTTTTCGACTTTCCCTTTTGTTTTCCTGATTATTCATTTAGTTATGTATTTTTGTTATGTTATTAACACTATAAGTGATCCTCTTAAAGTAAGGCTGCCTTATATTGCTTTCCATGTGTACATGTGAGCAAAGTGGGATGATAATAGTAACCATAATTCAAAGCAGTTTGATATTCCATTCAAATTAGTCCTGATGCAAATCTTTTTACTTTGAACAGATGTTTATCTGTTTAGGTTACAGGAAGTAATGTGAAGTAAAATAAGCTAAACTTCCTTTACCACTTTTGCTTGGCAATGCTTCCTCTTTGTTTTTCACTCTGTTTATTTAACTAATGTAGCATAGAAACATACCTGTCAGTATACCATTAAATTCACAATTTAAGGTTGCTTAGCATCTACTTCATCAGGACTTTAATATTTAACAAATAGGCTCTCAGGTTCATGGGTAGGTACAAGGCTATTGGCCCTAGGGCCTATATAAGCCTAGCCAAAAAGTACCCTGGCTTTGCCACCCAAGAAAATTATTTTCCTGTGATCCTGTTGAGCAGAGTCACAGAAGTGATCCCTGGGGTGAATTTCCTATTTCCCATCCAAGCATCAAGATTTTTCTTGAAGAGTGCTAATGAGGAGCTCTGTTTGACATAGATAGGTAATCTGTTTCAGAGTATGGGAAGTCTCTGGGACAGGAAGCTATCCCTCCAGCATGTTCTGTTTATTGTGGTGACAAGGTTTAGGTCCCTACAGTGTGTAGCTCAGAGGGATTGGGATTTCTTTAAGTGGAGCATGTCCAACAGCTCTGGGTTTGACATAGCTTTCTATGTTAGGCAGAGATCGCCTCTGAGTAGGCGATATGCGATGGAGTAAAGCTGAAGTCTTTTGAGACAGTCTGCATAGGGCATCTGTTTGAGGCCAGTAATCCTCTTTGTGAGGTATTTCTGTGGCCTCTCCAGTTGTTGTAGATGTCTTGTGAGGTACATACCAAAAGGGGTGCAGTACTCTATAATGGGTCAAAAGAGTGATGAGTAGAGGGGAACAATGACCTCTTTTTTCTGGATGAGAAACCTTTTGTGATGAGGTGTTCTACATAGAAGGATTTCCCAACCACCGTGGTGATGTGATTATCAAAGGCGAGTCTACTGTCCACCTGTGTCCCAAGGTCTCTTATCACACTTTCGGTGTTAAGTAGACTACCACCTATGTGGTAATTCATGGGTACAGAGTTTTTACCAAAGGGGATAACAATGCACTTTTCGGCATTGAGCTTCAGGCCATGGCTTTGACACCAGGCATCTGTCTCAGTGAGGCCCTTTTGTAGGATGTCCACATTGTTAGGAGTTTTGATTATGTCTCCCAGTTTGCAGTCATCTGCAGACTTCATTAGCCAAAGACCTTCTGTGTTAGCCTGTACTTCAGAGAAGTAGATACCAAACAGTAGAGGACCCATGACTGAACCCTGTGGTACTCCACTTGTCACTGGTCTGAAGTCGGATCTGGAGTCTGCTACTTTCACAGTGTGGGTTCTGTCTGTGAACCAGTTGGCAACCCATCTTGTGACATAGGGATTTATACCTAGTTTAGTGAGTTTATCTATAATTTCAGAGTGGAGGATGGTGTTGAAAGCCTTGGCGAGATCTAGATAGGCTGTGTGAACCACCTTACCTCATCTATGGCTTTGGTGACTACTTCAAAGAAGTCTATCAGATTTAGGAGACATGATCTGCCTTTTACAAACCTGAACTGGGTGGGGTCCAGAGTTTGAAGATTACCAATGTCTTTGTCTATGAGTTCCATGATGATACATTCCATGGCCTTTCAGACCAGGCTCATCCGGCTAATGGGGCAGTAGTTCCTGGGGTCCATCGTGGCTCCCCCTTTGTGGAGTGGGATAACCATTGCAGTGTGCCATTCAGTGGGCACAAAGCCTGAGGTGAGGCTATGATTGAACTTGGTACTTAGATGGGGTGCCAGTTTATTCTGTAGCTCATGTAGAGCGCAGCCTGGGATATTGTCAGGTCCCATGGATGCTGTGTTCGTGGCTTTGGAGAGTGTGCATTTTACCTGTGCAGCCGTGATTACAGGAACTTTGCATTCTTCCAGTATAGAGATGGGCCCTCTAGAGTGTCAGAGGGGGGTAAAGTTAGCACTGAACCTATCTGCCAGGATGTTGGCAATATCAGTTGGTTCTGTATATTTAGTGACATTGTGCTGTAACTCAGAGCAAATCTGACACAAAAATGTTTTTTTTTTACCAACTGCAGTTAAATCAGAAATTGTTTACAGGGAAACTGTCATCTTTTGCATCCCAGGACAAAGAAAGAAAATAACACATTTCATTCTCAAGAGGTGTGTTTGCAGGATCAGCCAACATAACCCACCTAATAAATGTCAGCTGATGTCTTGAACTGCTATGTTTCACGGGTCTATAATTTCTGGATATCTAACTTCTAATAAATGATTAACTAGTTAATACCAAGTGCTCAAAAAAGGTTAAGTCTAACCTAGCAAACTTTATTCCTTTTTTTAAATTGCCCTGGATTTAACAAAGGCTGTTTCTAGGCAGTTTAGCTCTCAGAGTGAAACTGGAAAAAATACTCCATCTACCTCCACATATATTTGCATCAGGAACAAATAGCAAGCGTACCATGATACTGGGGAAAGTTCTATTGTATATGACAGTACTTCATTGTAAAGACAGGAAGAAAGTCATGAACCTTCAAATATCATCAACATGTTAATGAGTATTTCAAATAATTTATGTATTTCCAATGTGCTGACCACTCTGTGTGCTGGGCTGGCCAAATTTCATTACAGACCCAAACAGAACAGCTCCAAAAGAAAAAGTTCTGTTAGCTATACATCTCAGCTTGCACACACTGAAAATAGGTACAAAGGCTCTTGAAAAGTTAGTACAGCCAATCAAAAATCTGGACACCTAATTATTATAAAATATGAATCCCTAATAACACATAGTTCCTCCCACATCTAGTAAGACTGTGGGATAGTTCTCAGAAGCACAAGTTTAAAAGACTGAGAATAAGTAAAACATAAGCATATTATTGAAGACACAGTGTAAAATCTGTGGACTTTTAATAAATGACACTGCAAAAACCTACCCTAGACAGTCGTCTATTTTTGTTTCTGAAAAAGAGAGAGACATAATGTGGGTCTTCTTTCTTTACATTACTGGTGCCACGGGTATTTTGGACATGTAGTCTGGTTTCCTGTGTGATAACTTCAAAATTATGTATGTGTGCATGTGTGTGTGTGTGTGTGGGGGGGTTGTGTTCAGAAAATTTATGGAGTTATAAATTAATTCTAAAAATAATAACACATCCAAAATAGGTGCATCATACAAAGGGGAAAATTGTGCTTGAAAATAAGAGCATTTATCCAAAATCGGTGCAGTTGAGATGTCTGTCTATAAGCAGTAATGGGAAAGCAATCATACAGAAACAATGCTGGTAAACGTGAAATATTCAAATGCAAATAGTGCCCGATTGATGCTCCTAAGACAATTCTGTTGAATGTACTTGATAAAAGTCCATGAACCAACAAATCAAAAATACAGCAACAGGAAGCAATTGTGTATGACAATAAAAAAATGTATTTAATATATATCCAACACCTACATTGGACCACAAAAACACAAACCATGAATTAGTTTTGGTGACCACATGCCTTCTTCAAGTGAATCTCATTTCATATTGGTGAAGGAGTGTGTATGCTGAAACCATTACGGAATTACTTTCTCTTACTGTACTTCTGTTTTGTTGAAACATGAAATGTTACTTTACATAATGGTGTCTGCAGAACAAAGCTTTAATGCCTATTTAGTCTACATATATTGCTCAACTTGCATATATGTTGGCGACTGGCACCTAACATGATCCATGTCCAGGTTGGCCACCTATCTTCATAACTATTGGAATTTGTTTTTCCATGTGCATTGCTGATAGAGGCACACATTTTCATTGTACAGGCTATGGAGATATATCCCAGTCATCTTCAAAGTGCATAAATTACTCAGTGTACAGGACATACAAGGAAGGGTAGATACATACTTTCATACACACATGGTTTGTTTCACAGTGAATGTTGCAACATGGAGCCAGAGTTTGCTTGCTGCAAGCTTCATCCAGTCATTATTTGGGGTTGTTGTGAAAACAAAAAAGACACTTTATGTCACAAGAGAGGCAAGCCAACACTTGGCCATCCACTCCACTAGTCTTTATCAATGGCCATTTCTCTAATACTTTGAATGTTACTCCATGTTATATCTCTGTGACAACAAGGGCAGATGTCTCACTTCAATGCCATGGCAATAACAAAATTTCCATCTTTTATGAAGATTTCTGTTATCTGTAATATACATTCATTTTGTTTGCTACATTTTTCTTCATTTTCTACTTCTCTCAAAGAAAGACTAATGGAGTTTGTACTAGTAACCAAGGGCGTAGATAAGTGTCATGGTAGCCTAAACAAAAGAAAGAAAAAAACATAACATTGGCTGTACTCAGAGCAATGTCAGATCTCATATCTTCAAAAAAGGCTCCCTATTGCAATTATGAGACTCATAAATACAAGTTCCAGAATTACGGAAAATAAAGGTATGAAAATACAAGCAACACTGCATGTCAAATATTGCTGTTTTCTCCCTACCCTCACTATTTACACGTACCAAATCCAAAATCACTGTACCTTAGAGAAAAGGAAATATTCCGAGAAATGTCAATCTTAGACTTAATTTATGCATGCCCAGATTTTTGATCATTCAGTTTCACTGTTCCAGGACTTACAGTAATAAGTCTCGGAAAAACAAACAACTGAACATCTGTGAAATATGCACCATTTTGGGGCATTATGTTATTTATTATACCTAATCTGATCAGTCTTGATTATACTGGCACCACAATATCATCTGGCACACATTATTATCATAACTGCAGACTACGCACTCTGGGTGTTTCGGGGGGGGGTGCACAAACTCAGAAACATAGCTACATTCCCGCTTCATTAAGCTTGGCAACAATTGAAAAAAGACACACGCACACTTACAAAAAAAAAATTAAGAATTACATAGGAAGTGCACATAAAATCATTAGTGCTGTGATAAGATAGGTCAACAGCACTAGGCAAGCAAACAATGTCATTACAGTAAATTGCATTCAGGAAGGATCTGGCAAGCTGATTTATCATCTTTCTTGTGAGTTACTAAACAGTTTGCTGTTTCCATGTTAAATGGATGACTGTTTGGAGCAGTCTTTTCTGGGTCACATAGAACCTGCTAAGCTACATTCTCAGAGAATGTCTGGTAGGCAAAAACAAATGGATATTTATGGGTTCAGGAGAATGGGGACATATAGAAAGCTGGCTTCCACATAAAAGAGATGTTATGGTAAGTGTGCCTGCCATCAAAACAGCTAAGGATAAAAAGAATAACAGCTAAGGAATAAATATCAGAAATCGTTAATAAATATGCAGAGAATTATGACCTACTTTGCTCCACATTTGCAGATTTGATTTGTAAATACTCAGATAAAATATGGTAATCTTTGACAGCAGGAATTTAGGTAGCCGTTTCAACAGTATTTTGTATGGAAGTTCATCTGTAAGTTGATGATAAGAAATGCCATGTTATCTAGAAGTTCTATATACAACAGACTCATATGCTGACTTGCACATATTAGTGCAGACAGATGAGGTCAGGCTTGAGAGGTTTTCAGTAGCTTTCCTCCACTGCTACATTTGTAAAAAAGTTATAACTGAAAAGCTACAACACACAGAATCTAAATGCAAGAAGCATATGGTAAATCAACATTATGCAATGGGAAAGTTTGAACTCCCACTGAAGTGCATTGTACTCTAAGCAAGAGGTCTATTCTGGCATCTCACAGTCACACCAATGAGTTTGGTAGCCAGAATGAAATGGTGATCACTGCAGTGACCAGACGCATTCTTTTTTCTCATCATCGGGCAGTGAAACATAATTACACAAAGCCCGGACTACAGTGAAGTCTGATTTGTAGTTGGAGCACCTACACAAGCTGGTACAGGGGAGGAGGAGAACGATGAGGTTTAGCCGGCTCATCTGTCTTTGGCAGAGGGGGAGGAGTCTATGCTCATGGGTACAGTCTATGTGATAGAAGCCCAGGTGTGGACTGGAATTTATGCAACTGCTCATCTTAAAGGGGGCAGGACTAACTGATCATGTCAAAGAGAGGTGTGGTAGTGCATTGCAAAGACTCACTGCATTCTAACTAGGATGCCTGCGAGCATACAGTGGAAAGTTAAGGATTTAATAATAAAAAAAAAATGATGGCCTCCTTTGTAAATGATATCACCACTTCCAGTATACTTGACACTCATCACCAGAGAATCATAGGCTCTTAGGAAGTTACTAGGCTATTGGCCCTGAGGCCCTTACAAACCTACCCAAGAATTTAGCCCATGTTCCAACAAGTCAGCACCCTATTAATGAATTACAGTGCTCTTGCTCAGGGGTTGGGGGATAGGTTAATAGAGTAGGCAGGGGAGAAGTTTAATGGTTGTAGGAGGACTGGCACAGAAACAGAGTAAAATACATGTGTGTGTGTGTGTGTGTGTGTGTGTGTGTGTGTGTGTGTGTGTGTGTGTGTGTGTGTGTGTGTGTGTGTGTGTGCGTGTGTCTGTGTGTGTTTGTGTTTGTATGTATAGTTGCACTCACTTTTGTCTGAATTATCTTTTATTTGACATCTGTTGTCAGTCGCATTCTGTGGCCTAATAAATGGTCAACAGGTGTGGGAGATTGCACAATTCTTGGGGTTGATGAATATGCCCTTTCCCTGATATCATGCAGTCTTGGATTTGGTATAGATAATTAACAGGGGGTGCAGGGGATACAGGGGTGATTGTCCCCTGCAAAAATAAAATAAAAAAAAATTGTTTTTATTTTTTGTGTACAAATTGCTTGCAGTGAGGTTCTTTTTCAGCACATGCATGGTAGTTTGTCAACTTTTACTGTCCATCTTTTGAGGTCAACATTTGGAAGGTCAATGTACAGGTTAATTGACAAAAGTGAGCATACCTACATATATATATATATATATATATATATATATATATATATATATATAGACAGATAGATATATGCATATCTTATGCACTCCCTTGCCCCCCACCATGTGTTAAAATATGAATTACACACTTCCTGCCATAGTGTATTGCCATAGCATTAGTAACTCTCATTGTTTTTATCATCATTAAAATATGAAAAGTCTTTCAAATGTGAAAACAAATGTAACAGCTTTCATTCATTTATTTAATTATTTTTTGCATGCATATTTGCATTTGGTTCATTAGGCATATTTCTTCTTCAGGACCAAATTAAAGGCCAGAAGCATCAGCAAAGCTAAAATATAAAGAACCTGCAGAGGTTGTTTGGAAGTGTGTTGGTGCAATGTAAGTAGCATAGTTACCACAAAATGAAAAATAATTATCAAGATAAACACTATCCTGCTTGTAGAATTACTAATCTAACTCACTAATAAATTAGAATGAATAGCAAAGACAGACTGATAACTAACAACTATTAAAATAAGTCCTTTTCACATCAAGGCACTATTGAAGTATTTTCTGAAAAAGAATAAGGAGCGTGAGTCATACACTGAGGTGGAAGGAACATGAGTTTGTGTCTAGTCTTCTCACATAATACATTGGCAGCTCATCATAAACAAATAATTGCTGAGACATCACATTAGTGACTACAGTCTGCTTAAGACAGACTTCCATGGAGAAAATGGAACTGTTCATATTCACTTGTCTGGAATTAGAATATAAAGGAGCAGATATGCAGGTATGTTTCATTCCTCCCCTATGTTAACTTGAATCACTGCTCTAGGAGCTCTATGTTTTATCATTTTTTTTTCTTAATTGTACATAACTTAACTTGAAGATAACAAAAAGACACCTAAAATATCAACCCCATGAGGGACTTGACTCCCCCATGTCCAGACAGTTTTGCTCAGTGTGCAGCCATGTGCTAAGTGGAGGTGTTTCAGAGACACGCTGAGCATGATTACAGATGCTGCAAAATCTTGCAGCCTGTATAATATGCAAATTGCGGTATAATGACATGTAAATTAGCAATATTATTAGAATGAGGACAACGAAGGATGTAAATGGGAGTAAACAATATGGCAGAACAATTGAGAAATATTTCTGATGGAGAGACTCTGTCTAAGAGGATGTTGACCACAGCAGAATCTTGGAGTTATGGGAGACAGACCATGAGAACACATACTGGGTAGGTGTTGCATTAGTCAATGTGTCCTTGTAGGAAGGCTGGGGTTACTGCAGCTAGTCACGGAGATGTGTATCACTGCCAAACCTCTCAGCCTCTTAGTGTAAAAATCCAGACAAAGACAAAAAGAATGGAAGGTCAAACGTCCAAAATTAGGGACACATTTTAAATATTGCTCTGATATACTTATAATGTTGATAGAATAACAGGTTTTGCAGTGGCATTTCTTTTCTTAGGGATATAAAGTCTGAAACTCAAATGTCTGTCATTATTTAACAACTTCAGTCCTCAATGATTTGCTGGAAAAAACCCACAAATTGTATGAGGAGCAGACCAAAGTTATGAAGCAAAAATCTGGATATTCTGCAAATATCTGGACAGTTAGACATGGTTACTGCCCACGGTTGCTGTGTCATTTATCTGTGTTTAACATTCTATGCTCCCCACAACACAGAAATAATAGACCACTGCCATATGATAAAAGCATCATGCAGGAGTTGATTTACATGTGCCACTTTCATTTGCAGACTCATGATGACATGCACTGACCACCTATCCATGTGAACAATAAAGTATGTTTGTCTTTGAGAATACTAGCTACAGGGGCCTTTCAGCAGCCATGTCAGAATGGGTGTATCCCAGGCATCTATGTCAAGGATACTCCAGCAGTTTCTTACTACCATGCTACAGCATGCAGCAGAGCATATGTGGTTTCCACACCATGCAGGCATTTTGACATACCTCAGTTCCCTGAGGTACTGGCAGACATTGACCACATCATATTAAATAAAGGCCCCAGCTGGTTTACAGGGGGCAATAATATATCAACCATAGGAAATTCCACTACATCAACTGCCAGGTGGTCTGAAAATGCACAGGGTATAATATACAATGGATGTGCAGGCAACTGAGGCAGTGTTATGGCTCCCACACCTAGCACATGTATGATTGGTTTGTGCAGGGCACAGGTGATTTTTCCAAGGAAATCTCATTTGTGATGCCAAATATGCCCTGGAACCATGGCTAATGAGACCAATTGGATAATGCTGTGCTTCACCTATTACAGGCCTGCTACTGTTCTTTGGATGTATGGGGCACTACACTGTAGTATCAAACTGCAACATACAGTACAATTTGTACAGTGCATGCAATGTTACACAACATTTTGATATGTAAATAGTTACAGCAGGGCAGAGGCATTCAGAAAGAGAACATCTATTGGTATGCAGTTAAGGAGGAGGTCCCTGATGAGGAGTCTGTGGAGGAGCTGGATGTCTCTGCCAGATGGAGGTGGGAACAGCATGCAGTGGTACTGGCTAAAAGATAGCATAATAATAGGTCAGAATAATCAGTATGCATCACATAAAAATGATGCACCCACACAGGCGGGGTTATAACATGCCATACTGTGCATTCGACATAGGCTACTTAAGTAAAAGAGTAATAAGGGCAGGAAACAGTTGTCATCACATGCAGAGATGGAGAGGGCCACAGTGACAAGTGATACAGTAGTTGTGTGCATCGGGAAGGGTGGAAATGAGACTTAATGTGTGTGTGTGTGTGTGTGTGTGTGTGTGTGTGTGTGTGTGTGTGTGTGTGTGTGTGTGTGTATATGAGGCATGACTGGGTGACTGTAGGGAGCTGGATCAGCTGACCATAGCATGTGATGCTGGGCTCTGCAGATGTGTGTGTGTGTGTGTGTGTGTGTGTGTGTGTGTGTGTGTGTGTGTGTGTGTGTGTGTGTGTGTGTGTGTGTGTGTGTGTGTGTGTGTGTGTGTATGAGGCATGACTGGGTGACTGTAGGGAGCTGGATCAGCTGACCATAGCATGTGATGCTGGGCTCTGCAGATGTGTGTGTGTGTGTGTGTGTGTGTGTGTGTGTGTGTGTGTGTGTGTGTGTGTGTGTGTGTGTGTGTGTGTGTGTGTGTGTGTGTGTGTGTGTGTGTGTGTGTGCGTGAGAGAGAGAGGCATGAGTGGTTGACTATGGGGAGCTGGATCAGCTGCCCTCAGCATGTACTGGTGGGCTCTGCAGATGTGTGTGTGTGTGTGTGTGTGTGTGTGTGTGTGTGTGTGTGTGTGTGTGTGTGTGTGTGTGTGTGTGTGTGTGTGTGTGTGTGTGTGTATGTGTGGGTGTGTGTGTGGTATAGTGTGAGTGTACTGGAATACAGCTCTGGCAGATGATGTAGCACTGTGCTGAGGTCTACTGGACAGGTCTAGGGTATCCAAAGGAGAAATATGCACTGATTGTGCATGTCCCTGTCCACAGCATGCACAGAGTATGGAGTACTGCATGACTGTGAACAGAGGCTCATGCAATGGATGTTATCTATATGAAACCTCTAACCATTTGTACATCTATGTCACCCCACAGTGCTATCAAGACTAAATGATGATTATGTGGTGGTGTTACTGAAGGAAAAGGTGCACTAGCCACGACAAGTGTGTTGGCCATGATATGTGGCTCTATAGGGGCACCTGCTGTGTGCAAATTCCAGTGCCACATATCCATAATATTGCACATCTGGCCCGTGTACTCTTTCAGGTCATCATGTAGACCATATGCTACTCTAACCTCAGACAGGCCCATATCCTTGGTAGAGGTCTCCAATAACACAGCACCTCTGAACAAACAAAAGCACCACCCAAGCTATAAAAGCACCTTTCATTAACAGTCACAGCTCAGTGACAGTACTCTTAAATAACAGAGAGTTATGGACAAGTAATGTTTGGCATAACCTGGGCAGACAACCTTTGGCCCTGAAATCCCAAATTTCTTATAAAACAAATAAGTCATATTTGCACATTCTGTCACCTTGCATTACTGTAATAATGCATACATTAACCCATGTTCAGATATACCCACCTGGATAATCACTTATGCATAATTCATGGTGCCATGTACAAATTATCACTGATGCCTTCCACTCCATCATGGATGGATGTCAGAACTGTCTAGACTCCATGCAAGAATGCCAGGTACTCCTTTATGCTTGCAAGAAGTAGTTCTGTCACCCCCATGGCCCTTTACTCCTGCACCAGATGGGCTGCCTTAGTGCATGCTGCAGCAATTATGTTGGCAACTCTTTTTCTGACTTGATGATAATCCAGATTTTGTCCATCAACAGCACTGATGTTATCTATAACATCTCACCAGATATGCACACAGAAGCCCCCCACCCACACACAACAAGGCCAGACACAGAATGCCCTGGCATAGATGTAGGAAGATGATTTTCAAACAATTATACATGAAATGGAAAACATATCCCTACACTCATTCCTGACTGAGGCTTCTCAGCTGTGGTTGTTAGAAGAAGTAATTTGATCCATAGCGTACAGATGAGATGACTCACTGGTAATGTAAGGTCACCATCTCTAACTGGCTATTACCACTGCAGTGCATGGGGGGATTGTTAAGGGTACATGGACACAAGAAGTATATAATCCCATCATGGAGGAATTTTTAGTAGAAGTCCATACTATGCATGTGCTTTGATTGTGCTAGCTGTCCCCAACAAAAAATATGATCCACAACACTACTCTCATAGCAACTTTATAAGTTATTCCAACATCAAGGCAAGTAGTATGAATAGAACTCTCATTGTATAATATACACTGGACGCAGGACACCCCCACACAGAAGACACCTCAGCATTAGTGTGAAGGTTGTGGATGTAATTATCAGCCAGCAAAATACCTCTTAACTCTTGCATATCGGCACTCATTTGGTGAAACACACAGCCCTCAGCCTGCAGGTAGGGCTATGACTTGCAGAGCCACCAAAGAAATACACCTCAGAACTGTGTTGAAGTGCGTCTATAATAGAACATCAAGATTTCAAACCTTTGAATGTTCTAATATCGAACCATATGCAGTGAAAGCTTAAACTATCGAAGCAACAGAAACCCAAATTTTTTCCTAGGGAAAGAATTTGGTTGTCCGTTTCTGTTGCTTCGGTATTTTCAGTGCTGTGGTGGAAAGATACGGGTCGGGTTCAGGTAAGTGTGCGATTGTGTGGATGTGAGGGTTAGGGCAGGTTAGTTGAGTTAGGGTTAGGGCATGGGTTAGGTATGTGTACGATTGTGTGGACGTGAGGGTTAGGGCAGGATAGGTGAGTTAGGGATAGGGAGAGGGTGAGGTGACTGTGCGATAGTGATGGACCTTAGGGTTAGGGTTTGGGTTAAGGTAAGTGGATAGTTAATGGTGTGTATATAGGTTAGTGTAAGGTTATGTGTAAGATTTTAGGTGTATGTGTGTGTGGATTGCTGTTTGTTTGGTGTGCTTGTGTTGTGTGTATGTGTTTTGGAACAGCAATTTTTTTCCCTCGGAAAAAAAAATTGCTGTTCTGACAGGTTGAGATTGTAAGCTTTCGCCTACATAGGGTCAATTAATTACTGTTTGCTTTTTTAAGTGGTCAGTGATCTAATATAGACCCTTTGAAGTGACCCTATCTCATCACATAATCCCTTTTTTCCTGCTGTGATGGTCAGGTTGACAGACGAGTTCAGACAGGAGTCCCTGTGGACTATGATGTTTGCAGATGACATCATGATATGTAGTAAGAGTACGGAACAGGTTGAGGAGACCCTGGAGAGGTGGAGATATGCTCTAGAGAAGAGAGGAATGAAGGACAGCAGGACTAAGACAGAATATATGCGTGTGAATGAGAGGGAGGATAGAGGAATGGTAAGGATGCAGGGAGTAGAGCTGGCAAAGGTGGATGAGTTTAAATACTTGGGATCAACAGTTCACAGTAATGGTGAGTGTGGAAGACAGGTGAAGAAGAGAGTACAGCCAGGGTGGAGAAGAGTGTCAGGAGGGATTTGTGACAGACGAGTACCAGTAAGAGTGAAAGGGAAGGTCTACAAGAGGGTAATGAGACCAGCTATGTTATATGGGTTGGAGACAGTGGCATTGACAAAAAGGCAGAAGTTAAAGCTGGACATGGCAGAGTTAAAGATGTTAAGATTTTTACTGGGTGTGATGAGGGTGGACAGGATTAGGAATAAGTATATTAGAGGGTCGGCCCAGGTTGGATGGTTTGGAGACAAAGCCAGAGAGGCAAGATTGCATTGGTTTAGACATGTTCTGAGGAGGGATGCTAGGTATACTGGGAAAAGGATGCTAAGGATGGAGCTGCCAGGTAACAGGAAAAGAGGAAGGCCTAAGATAAGGTTTATCGATGTGGTGAGAGAGGACATGCAGGTAGTTGGTGTGACAGAGCAAGATACAGAGGACAGGAAGAAATGGAAACAGATGATCCACTGTGGCATCCCCTAATGGGAACAGCTGAAAGAAAAAAAAAAGAAGATACTAGAGGCTACCCTATTTAGAGTCCACACTCGTGCACCCTGGAAGCATTGCTATCATTTACATTGACCAACTTAATCCACTTTAGGATATCACACTGTCATGGCTGTCATCAAATCACACACAAGTAAAACAGTAGCCATACAGCAAAATGAAAAAAGTACCCAGCCATTCCAGTTTCGCTTAAGTACTTTCAAGAGTGAGTTGTTTGTAGTAAGCAGTATAATGCAGGTAGAACAATGTTGTCCTGTTTCCTGTGCAAGTAGAATGATGTTGTCCTATTTCCTGTGCAGGTAGAATGATGTTGTCCTGTTTCCTGTGCAGGTAGAATGATGTTGTCCTGTTTCCTATGCAGGTAGAACAATGCTGTCCTGTTTCCTGTGTAGCTATCTTCCACAGCATGATGAGGCACACAATAGGTGTGTTTGTGAACAGACACCAACCTGGCTGACAGCAGGAAAACAATAGTCCTACTTAAGAGTGAACCTGAAATCTACCCTAAAAATTATAGACCAATAACTTGCCTTCCGACGACATATAAACTATACACTGGAATTGATGCTGACAGAGTTTTATAGTCATTTAGAAGAAAACTCAATTATAGCAATAGAACAAAAGGACAATAAAAGAAAGTCATATGGAACAAAGGATCATTTGTTGTTAAATAAAGTCATAGTGAAGAACTGTAAAAAGAGGAAGAATCTAAGTATGACATGGATTGACTACAAAAAAGCATTTGAAAGTATCCCACATTCACGGATAAAAGAGTGCTTAAAAATGTATAAGATGCACCCTACACTGATCAACTACATTAAAGCGACCATGAAACAGTGGCAGACCATTTTGCAATTAAACCATTTTAAAGGGCAAATTATTATTCCAGGGGGAAAAAAAATTCAAAGGGGGATATTCAAGGGTGACTCTCTGTCACCACTGCTATTCTGTCTTGCCCTTAACCCGTTAAGCTATCTACTTAGCAGCTTAGGGCATGGCTATGATCTGGCTCCTAGAAAACAACAAAGTGTAAAGACTTCTCATCTTCTCTTTGTTGATGATTTAAAATGGTATAGCTCATCAGATGAAGAGCTGAAAGCACAACTGCAAGTTGTCAAAACTTTTTCAGATGATTTAAGAAATATAAGAATTTGGTCTTGATAAATGTGCAAAAGCAACCTTTAAAGCAGGAAAATTGCAGCAGGAAGAAAATATCAGTTTGGGACAAGAATGTGATATAAAAGAACTTGAGCAAGAGAGACTGTATAAATATTTGGGAACTGATGAAGGATGAACAAATGTGAATAAAACTTAGTAAGGAATATTTTGGAAGACAAATTAGTCCTGAAAACAACCGTAAAAAACACAAGAAGCCAGGTACTCAAAACAACAAAGAAACCAGTGCAGCACACAAAGGTACCAAGTAGAGGTAGTCAAACCCAAAGCACGAAGCACAATCCAAAGTGGAAGCACCAGCAGTTTATTTAGTATATAAACGCAAATATTCACAAGGCGTTTTTGTCTACAAGACTTCTTCAGATGTAACAAAGAAAAGAAAAAACTAGCTGTAGCATCCTTTATATCCCCCCACAAGTCACTTTAATTGCTTAATAATATGATAAACTGACAAGTGGAAACACCCCAAAACACCCCGATTTAAGCAAATCCTCCACTTTCTGTAACCTTTGCAGGTCTCTGTTAGCTGTGAATTTGCTTATTTATTTGTATTTCCATTGACATGCTTACAAAGAGACTTGTTTGCGTACCTGCATGATGCAGTGAACATGACTGAGCATATCATTAACCCTGGTGGTAATACTGAGAAATATATTTAAGTAGTATGGCATACAGAGGCATTAAAGAGCAAACATATTAATACATGCAGACACTGTAATCTTTGTACAATGTTTCTGTGCCACTGCTTAGACCCTGACACCATGATGTCATGCCATGCATTGTCATGCTAGGTGGTGGTGGCACTGCAATTAGTCATGCTAGATAGTTGCTTGATGGTGCTGGCAATGTGCATGACCATGACAGCTGTGTCATTTCTCTGAATTGTGACCTAGTGAATGGTCATGGCTTTCAAAGGCACCGATGGTGGTAAGGCTCCTAAGTGATGCCCTAAACAAATGAGATCTTTCTCAACCTATTATATAGGGACCATCAGGAGCATCTGAGTGAGGAGCCTTATGAGGGTCCCCATTATATAGTGCACGTCTGACACAGTCTTAACAAGACGCTGAACGATGTTGCTGGCGTGCCCCATTCTGGTGAGTAGTACTGGCACTACTTCAGTGATCTTATGTGGTGCCATCTTGTCCTCTCTGCCAATGTGAAAAATATGTCAGGGAGAGACGGTCCCTGAGATATCTTGTAAGAATGCATGAATGATCACTGTCTTCTTATTTCTCACAGGTAAATGGATACTTACTGGATAATGTGGTATCTTTCCTGCTACATAGTATATTGGCATAGTACTGCTGTCTAGCTAGAACCAGTGCCATAGGTAGGTATCACTGTAACAGTTTTCTCACAGTGTTTTTCACAGTAGGACAAACCCTATAAATATATACTACCTTGCACACCCATGTGCAAAATCCACATGTTGATGGTATACACTCAGTACTTCTTTGTATGGAGGTGACCATCTCTGTCTCTTCGCACTGCACAACCACTGCTTTATGGTGCCTTACATACAGAGTGGTTGCCACTTCCTTGTACTGTGCAAACTTACCAAATATGGGTATACATGGGTCATGGGGGGGGTTAGGGTGCGTGACTGTGAGGGTGATGTTGAAGTAGGAGGTGTTGGTCAGTGTTAGGGTGGTGGTCTGGAGAGTGTTAGTGTTGGGGTGAGGGAGTTTTGGGGGGATGTTAGTGTAGGGCCCATGTAGGTAAGTAGGGTGGGGGTCATGGGAGCATGGGGCCATGTTGGGGGGGTTGTGGTGGAGTTGTATGGGGAAGTGTTGGGTTGGGATTTGACATCACATCACACCACCATATCCTCCTGAAGGGAATACCTTCTCCTGATATACCTATGTCTTTTGTGTTATAGCCATATTGAGTGCCCTAGCACATAGCAAATTACCTTACAGTCTTTGCAAAGCACCTGCTGATAGCTGCATCTATTGTACTGGATTTCTTCTCTGCCTGTGGTTCAGCCCAGTGCCCTAATAGAGATGTTGGGTTGTATAAGTGTTATCACTGGGAAGATACACATGACATGTCTTTGAATGTATCCCTTCCTACATGTCTTCAAGGCCAGTACTCCACACACACACACACACACACACACACACACACACACACACACACACACACACACACACACACACACACACACACACATACACAGACACATGCATGCACACTCTCCTTTTTTGACTGCAGCCTCTACACCCCCTCTCACAACCCTGATTATGGGGTGGTGACACTGCACAGCTGCCTGTAGACCCTATAATGTGGATTTTCAGTTTATGCACTGAGGCAGAGCTACCTGCCCTGACTTAAACACATATCCAGCAGTAGGTAATGATTGCAATGGTTGCCTGAAACAATAGTAATCATAATGCCATTTTTTCCTCTCCCTCACTTTGTTGCTATTCTTTTTTTACATTTTACTTTATACTTGCTGTTTTATTTATGTCCATTTATGTCATTACTTTCTGCAGCATTTGCCACAGCTGTGCCAGTGGCATGGCATAGGTCCCCTCTCTGCCATCGGCCTGGCCTACTCCTACCAGCACTCTATCTGGCTCAAGGCCTGCCTTCCAGTTGTGTGCAGTGGTTGTTGACCTGAGGGCATCGCTGATGGCCTCTGATAGTCACCCACTAGAGGAGAGTGTTAGTGTTCCCTCCAGTGGCACTGCCTGGTGGTCACAATTTGTGACTAGTAGGAGTAGCCAGAGATGGTAGGGGAGCTGGTGGACTGATGACAGCACCTGAATTTGCCACCTGGAAAGGAACATCATGCAGCTTCAGGAGTAGTACCACTTCTTTGCACTCCTGTCAATATCATCTCAGGGATGCCCAAGTGGAGAGGGCTGTCATGGTGCTGACTGACCTCTTACTGGATCTAGCCAAGCAGTATGGCAACAGGAGTGGGATAATCACCCTATCCCCCATCCTGGTGTTCTCCTTCCTTGTGTGTCAGCTATCTATCTTATTTATTGTTTAGTCCTTCTCATCATTAATATTCTTCCCTCTCTCTGTATGTTAATAATCCATTGTCAGTTGCCCTTTGTGTCAGCAACTCCTCTTTTAGTCTTTGTGTTATGTTTGTTGCTTGGTCTCTTGCTTCCATACCTCTGCCCTCTTTCCACTCTCTGTCTTCCCATAACATTCTTCCCCATCTGCCATTCTTAAAAAAACAAGAAACACCCCTTGTGTGAGGAACAAGAGATGGATGATTACCAGATAACTATGAGGAAGAGATGCAGGAGGGCTATTGAAGGTAACTATAAATTCAATCAATGATGCAATTGGTAGGGCAGAATTAAGTGATTCTGGTGGTAATTTTTGTTCAAGTTCTCTTGCAGTGAGAGACAAATCATAATTACAGGAGATTCATTATTAAAAGGCATCAGGAATATTCTGCCTAGGTTTCAAAGACAATAGATTACCATGTCAATGTAAATTGGGAGTTATAAGGGATAGTATTAGGAAAATTATGTGAGGGCCACTTGTAGTATGATGCAGGTATCATTCCAGGTGATCTAATGATGTAATTAGGTTGAGTGAATTGCATTTTCAAGAAACTGGGGATAATATATTTGATTAAGTTAAATCTATGGGCTTAAACTATTTTATTGCCATCAATTCATCACTGCTGAAGTGACACCCTGACCCCATGTGCAAAATGGGAAAAAGGGGTTGAGGATGGATGGATGGATTTCAGCTCACAGATTTAACTGTAAAATACATTTAAAATTGAGAATATTTATTACTTTATTAGTAAAGAATCCTCAAAGGACTATATGAAATCTGTTCAGCTGTGGGAAACTTTTGTTAACAAGCATGCTTATTTTGCTAATGATTTCCACAAACCCCGCAGATGGCGTGTATATTTCAGCCATGTGAGCTGTCTTGTGTTGTGTACCTACTTGGCTAAATTAGTTAAAATGTTTTTAGGGTGGAGAGTGTGACTAATGTGAATGGAAAAAGTTTAACTAATGCGCAAAGTATCAACAACAAAGTAGCTGATATGGAAGCTAATTTAGTAAATAATACTATATAATTGAAACTTGGTTATGCAATATGAATACTCCACTAAGCATCCAGGGTTTTTGTGGACATCATACTTACAGGTACTGAAGAAGGGGGAGGAGTATCTATATACATTTCTACCAAGTTACGTCCTACCAAGTTACTTCTTTATTAGTCTTAAGTGATTAAATGACAGACTTTATGACTGTATCCTCAGTGTTCCTGGACCTCTTGAAAGCCTTTGATAGGGTTTTGCACCCCTTGCCCCTTAATACCTTATCCAACCTAGGTTGCTTTCCTGCTACAGTAGAGTTATTCCAAAGCTATCTACAAGACCGGAGGCAAGACATTAAGTGGTCAAACCAACTTTCTCCCTTTCTCCCAAACCCTACAGGAGCCACCAAGGCTCCATCCCAAGTCCTTTACTGTTTAATATATTCACCAATAATCTACATATCTCCTCTTGCCCTGGAATGATAATTCAGTATGCAGACAATTCCACCACTATCTGCACCTCACACTCTCCCAGAACCACTCAGTAATACTCAATAATCATTTACTGTCATTGACTCATGGCTCACTAATGCCCAACTTTTTTCTAAATCCAAAAAAAAAAAAAACAAAAAAAAAAAAACCTATGGTCTTTCACCCCAAAACTACCACCCTCAACTCTGACCAATTCAACATCGACTCAGTCAACAACACTGTCATTGAAAGAGTTCAAGAATCAAAATTATTTGGAGTAATTATCGAAAACAAACTCACCTTTGACCTTCATACCAGGCAAATCATAAAGAAAACCCAGAAAAAAACTGGACTTCTCTACAGAAATAGGCAATATCTTAACACAATAACCAAAATTACACTAGCAAAAACTTTCCTTCTTCCCTCCCTATTTTATGGTTCTTGTATACTCACTAACCTACAAAACTCCACCAAAACAGAAATGGAACAATGTTATAACAAAATCTCAAAATTTGCCACAATCTCAAAATACCATATACACCACTGTAAATCACTCTGGGAACTAAATTGACTTGAACTCTCCAACCACCTAACACATGTCCAACTATCCACTATACACAACTTAATTTACAAACCAACTGCTTGCCTTGCCCTGGATAAGCTTGTCAAACACTATATAAGAAGCAGATCACTCAGATCTGAAGACAAAAATCTGCTAGAAATGTCCAAACCTTCAAAATGACCGAGTCATTTACTTTACTCTTACTCTGTTTCTAAACTATGGAATTCTTTCCCATCAACCACCAGCTCAACCTCTAGCCTGCCACTCTTTAAAGCCTCTCTAAAAGAGCACCTAAATAAGTCATGGCTTTGCACATGCTTAACTCCAGGTTAATTCCTCTGTCCTCTATTTCCTCCGCCCACCTTCCCTTTTCTTTTTAGTCTCTCTTACCCCCTATATACCTACACAGCCCATCCAGATTCATCCTCCCCTCACCCTAGCTTTAGTTCACATTCCTCCTTTCTGTCTCATTAAAACATTCTCTAAATTTATAATCTCACTAAACTACTTTGACATTTCTCCCCTACTCTATTCAAAGCTATTTATATTATCGAGTGTAAACCGTTCTCATGACAACATGAGGCTAAATACACTAACCTACCATTAATAGACTGCAATGTTACTGAACTTTAGTACATTCTAAACAGAAGTCTAAGCAAGTAGCCATTTTCTCAAAACTGTTCTGCTGTAATGTAATGTATAAAGACTTAACTAACAAAATTATACTATAAAATTGTAATTTACTGTGTATGAACCTAAAAGCATTGTGCAAAGTATCTATAGAACATTTTTGGTTGTAATTATTGCAATTTTATCTTTGTGTTTCTAACTAAACTTCTAAATTTGGAGCTTTTCTCCCCAGGTCTCCGCTGAAAATGGGTTATGTAACCCAGTTGGACTATCCTGGTTAACAAATGTCAGCTAAACAAATAAATAATAAATAAATAAACTAATGATAGTGGATTTTTATATTATTTTAACAAATATTGTTATTACAAAAAAATTTTTTAGAACATAATGTCATAGTTTTATTTAAGGTTCATTTTTATATTTAAATTTATATTCACAAGCATTCAAGTTTTGTATATGTGGTTTATTATAGGGTATGAATTTTATAGTGGTTTTAGGAAGTATAATCTGTGTGTGTATATATATGTGTATGTGCTTTTAACTAACTCTAATTAATCAATTTGTTTGTCATTGGCTACCATTAATTAGTTAATGTATTTAAGATGAGTGCACCAGGAGTGTTGGTATCTGATGAAGTCAAGGACGAAAACGTGTTGTGAAGTTTCAGCGTTAGTGAATTAAACTGTTCGTGTCACTTTTCCTGGATTCTGGTGCTTTTTTTGTGATTACTAGTGTACTATGTATACTTTGAAGAATGCACAAAGGAAGTGGGTTCTTGCCCATGTATTAGTACCTGTAGGGAGGAAAATATTTTAATATCCTTTATGGCCACAATGCTGATAAACCTATTCCTGTTTGTGACATCACTCCTGCAGGCCAGTAAACAGTGCATATCAGAAACTGTACTAAAATACTTAGGTTTTGTACAGAATGTCCTCTTTGTGTTATAAAGCCTAAGGTGCAGGTCATAGCTATAAAAGGTTCTCAGATAAAACACCCACTCGTCATTATATCCAAATAGTTGCAGCAGGGCAGACACATTCAGGAAGAGGATGAAGTTCCAGACTCGGCAGTGGAGGAAGAACCTGAGGAGGAGCCTGAGGGGAGTTGGCTGCATGGGAGGAAC